>NW_006290147.1:349345-362990 GCF_000327345.1 Myotis davidii | reverse complement strand
CCCCCCCCCCCCCCCCACTTAAATTGTGAGATAGAGCATACCTGCATATAGGAGATTGCAAAAACATTTATGTGCAGTTTATTTTTTCATTTTTAAAAATATTTTTATTGATTTTAGAGAGGAAGGGAGAGTGAGAGATAGAAACATCAATGATGAGAGAAAATCACTGATTGGCTGCCTTCTGCACACCTCCCACTGGGGATTGAGCCCGCAACCCAGGCATGCGCCCTTGACTGGAATTGAACCCAGCACCCTTCGGTCTACAGGCCAACGCTCTATCCATTGAGCCAAACCGGTTAGGACTATATGCAGTTTAAAGATAAATTATAAAGGCTAATTACTAATTCTGTTTTAAGAAATAGAATATTATTAGCATCCCAGGATTGCCTCCAATCATAACCTGCATTCTCCCACTAGAGGTGACCACCATCCTGCTGCTGGGTCATTATTTTCTGGCTTTTCTTCATAGTTTTACCTACTATGTACCAGTATGCATCCCTGGATAACAGCTTCATTTTCTGTCTTGGAATTGCTACAAACAGATACACTCCATATGGTGTGTGTTCGTTTGCTCGCTAAACATCTTATTTGGCCCTTTAGGAAACCCTGCGCCGGGCGTCATGGCAGCCAAACCCAAGCTCTGGTACTTCCCTGGCCGGGGCAGGATGGAGTCGATCCGCTGGCTGCTGGCTGCAGCTGGCGTGGAGGTTGGTTCCTGACCGGGAAAAGGAAGGAGGGCAGTTGGGGTGAGACTGAAGTGAGCGTCTTCCCTCTTCAAAATTCAGGATGGTGCCTCCCAGCCGCACTGGCTCTTTCTCTTCCCAGCTGTCTGTCTTTGTAAGAGATGCAGAGGGGATCGTGGTCCTTGGTTTAAGTGGGGGTGGGAGGGCAGAAACCAAGAAAGGTGTTCTGGGAGCTTTGTAGGGGCTGGAAAGATCTTGGTGGGTCATAAGATAAAGGAGAGTAAGGAAACCACATAGGGATCATTTCTTTCATCTGGCCCAGCTGATTTCCTGGGGTCCCTCTAGCTCTGCCGTAGCATCTTAGTCACGTGCTACCCAGGGCTGCCGACTGGAATCCTAGGCCCACTGCAGTCTGGTCTCTCCTTGAATCATCCTCTGAAGAGCCTGCCCCACTAGGATCTTTTCTAACTCTGAGTTCCCTCTCCGCTGGCTTTTCATAGATTTTCACAAGTGTTATTGTTTGGTTTCATGCAGGTATAGCCTTCCTTTTCTCTACTTCAATGTCATCTCCTCTGGAACAAGGGCTGGTGATCCTGGTTTTTCTCTTTTCCCTTTAGAGAATTCTCCCCTAACATTGCTCACCTCTTCCTACCCCCATCGCGAGGTTTGAGGGACAAAAGTCACTCTTCGTCACAAAAGCTTTAGAAACTCCACTGATAAGTGATATTAACCTCACCTGAGTAATGATCTTTGGACCCCTTTCATTGACTATATGAGCATCAAAGAGAAATTTGATTAGAAGGAAAATAACACAGAAAGGAGAGGAGAAAGAAAAGAAAAAACAGAAGAGGAGAGATCATTGGGGAAGTTGGAGAAAAAGACAAGCGTTTGGAGAGAAGAAAGAGCTAAGGCAAAGAAAAGGAAAAATATGAATGGGGGTGTGGGGTATGCTTTAAGTAGGCCAGGAGCCAAAAGGGGTTCCAATCCAAGGGACTCTAAGCTAATCTACACACACACACACTCAGAATTCTTCAGCTGTGTGATAGTTGATGGCTTTGTGTTCCTTATAAATTTTTCTTTTCTTGAAGCCATTGGGCATTTTATACCAAGAGCATTTCTCTCTCCTCTCTCTCTCTCTCTCTCTCTCTCTCTCTCTCTCTCTCTCTCTCTCTCTCTCTCTCTCTCTTCCCCCCCCCACATCTCTGTCTCTCAGCACCTTATTAAAGTTATAACAATGTCTCTGTCCTTTATCCAGTTTGAAGAAGAATTTCTTGAAACAAGAGAGCAATATGAGAAGTTGCAGAAGGGTAAGCCTAGATTTGTTCAATCTCATCTTATTGGAAAAAAATAGAAATGTGTTTCTGGAAGTACTCATTTCATTATAAAACACAGAACTCTAGAATGTCAACTATCAGAAAAGACGCACAGTATGACTGCTAACATGGATTGCCTGTTCACTGTGTCCCTGGCACGAAGCTAAATTTGTCATCTGCATAGTCTCTTTAGCCTTCATAAAAGCTTATCAAGTAGGTTACGACCCCAGACCTCAATTAGATAAGATGCATGAACATGGGTGACCAGTGCCAATTGGTTCAAAACTCCCCATCTCACTGAAGAATCCTTTACGAATTCTTAAATAATGATCCAGTGGGCTGAAGGGGAAGGAGAAAAAAGGAAGGGAAATGTGACCTAAGATATTCTCTAGTTCTCATTGTTCATATCCACTTCTTGGTGGTTTTAACAGATTAACGGAAATTATTCTATTAGGTCACAATTTTAGAAGCAAGACCATAGAAAAGATCCAAATTTGTTTAAATGTGGATCCAAGAAGACATCTTTAATCCATACGATTCCCCAGAAAAATTTCTCAGAGGAAAAAAAAGAGTACTTTCAAATTTTTAATAGCTATACCATTATTTTTCCACTGATTTTTAGAGAGGGTGGAAACGAAGGGGAGAGACAGAGAGAGAAACATTGATGTGAGAGAGGCACATCGATTGTTTGCTTCCCACGTGCACTCCAGCCAGGGCCAGGATCAAACCTGCAACCGAGGTACATGCCCTTGATCAGAATTGAACCTAGAATCTTTCAGTCCGAGGGCTGACGCATTATCCACTGAGCCAAACAGGCTAGGACTGCAGTATCTTTTTAAAACACATTATTATATAGGCAGTCATTCACAAAGAAGAAAACTTGATTTTACTAAACATCTACTATTGACAGTATTCAGTATTTTACTAATGTTATCTCATTTCATCTTTTCAAAAATCCTGCTAGATAGGTATTATTCCTATTTTAGAGAAAAGGGAGCTGAAGCTCTAAGTAAGTCATGGGTGAAAAGGGCTGAAGCTGGCATTAGGACCTGGGTATGCCAGGGTTCTTAGTATCACATTATCTGATGTTGTATGGACCTAGAGTGCTACCTGATGTACCTTTTAAAGAATTCAGACTCCCAAACTCCACGCCTGAATGAGAACATCTGGGAAGTGGGTGAATATTTTTACAACCCACCTCCTCCAGGCGATTCTTGTACACTCAACTTTGAGAATCAGTCATAGTAAATGGAGAAAATCCTAAATAGCCCGGCTGGCATGGTTCAGTAGTTGAGCATCAACCTATGAGATCACAGTTCAATTCCCAGTCAGAGCACATGCCTGGGTTGTGGGCTCAATCCCCCTTGGGTAGTGTGCAAGAGGTAGCTGATGAATGATTTTCTCTCATCATTGATATTTCTTTTTTTAAAATATATGTTATTGATTTTTTACAGAGAGGAAGGGAGAGGGATAGAGAGTTAGAAACATCGATGAGAGAGAAACATCGATCAGCTGCCTCCTGCACACCCCCCACCGGGGATATGCCCACAACCAAGGTACATGCCCTTGACCGGAATCGAACCCGGGACCCTTCAGTCCACAGGCCGACGCTCTATCCACTGAACCAAACCAGTTAGGGCTCATCACTGATATTTCTATCTCTCTCTCCTCCCTTCCTTTCTGAAACCAATAAAAAAAATCTTAAAAAAAAAAGAAAATCCTAAATAATCACGACTAACCAACACACAAAAATGCATGAACCATCAAGCAAATCTCAAATTTTCCGTTAAGCAAATGGTAGCCATTTCCTCAACAAATGGGGTCTTTAACTCACCACTTTGGATAAAAACTAAAAATCACTCAACAAAATTAAAAGTGGACACTTTTGCAGGCTTACAACAGCCATGGAAGGAGAGTATCTTAATCTTTCTTTGCTCAAACCACAGATGGGCGCCTGCTTTTTGGCCAAGTGCCTCTGGTTGAAATTGATGGGATGATGCTGACGCAGACCAGAGCCATCCTCAGCTACCTGGCTGCCAAGTACAACTTGTATGGAAAGGACCTGAAGGAGACAGTCAGGTACCATAGGATTTATGTCTGTACTTGATTCTTATCCAGGCCTCTGTAGACACCCACTGAGACCTGGGTCAGCTGTAGCCTTTCGGCCTGGACTGAGGGGAGAAGGCAAGGCAACAAGGGGAGATGTACTCTTGTTACACCCAACACGACTTATGCTTAACTCTGAATAAATACTCTAGGCTTCTCCTTTTACTGCTCATAGCAATCTGCATTCAACATTCTCATATTCTCTCTCCACTCCTAACAAAATATCTTCTCATAAAATGACCTGGCAAACTATTCTACATGAAGGTGGAAATGAATGAACTAATAAATAAATATTGAGCAATGAGCTATTACTGCAAATAATGCAGTGCAACACATCTTGAAGCCCATTGATGTAAATCAGCAAGTGTTTATTATTACTCACCAGTCTATGGGTCATCTGAGGGGTGGGCGTATCTGGGCCAGGCTTGACTTATCTTGACTGAACTCACTCATATGTCAGCCAGTAGTCAGCCAGGAGGCTCTGGTTGTGGGTGTTGGCTGAATATTGATTGGGAGGCAAATGGGCCATACACCTTCCATCTTCTCATTTTTTTATAAAGATGTGTTTATTGATTTTTAGAGAGAAAGGAAGGGATAGGGATAGAGAAATAGAAACATTAATGATAGAGAAACATCAGAGATTGGCTGCCTTCTGCATGCCCCACACTGGGGATTGAGCCCACAACCCTGACATGTGCCCCGACCAGGAATCAAACTGGTGTCCTCTTGGTTCCTGGGTCAATGCTCAACCACTGAGCCACACCAGCTGGGCCCCATCCTCTCATCTTGAGCTTGTCTCATGGAGGCTAGGCAGGGTTCTGAGATAGTGAAAGTACACAAGGCCTCTTAAGTACTAGGCTAAAAACTAGTTACTTATTAATTCCTTCTCATTCTATTGGTCAAAACAAGTTACAAAGGCAACCCAGGAAACAGACCCCATCTATTGATGGAAGAAAGTGCAGGTTTTATCACAAATACTGGAGGGTGAACATTTGTGACTATTTGGATGATTGGTTTAATTTCACAGGAGATAAGTAGATTTAAGACAAAACAAATATAACTATAAAAATTTATCTGGATTTGGGGTCAAAGGACATTTTCAGTGTTCTCTTATATCTTATCACCGTAAGCACGGATATGATGAGATGATCAGTAAATACAGAAGACTTGGTAGAAGTAAGGCCCACGCTCAATTGTTCAGAAAAAGGAGAGATCCTAACATAGAAACGAGCAGTCCATAAACAGAGGCAGCTTACCCCAACTTTCCCATAGCTCTATCTTTAAAATGGAGTTAGTCCTTCTAACCTGGCAATCCCAAGGGTACATGCCCAGAGAAGCAATTTCAAACACAGCGTATGAATAGAATCCTTTTATAACAACGTAAACAAATACTAATGTGCAAAAACTGTCTGCTTCTCATTGTCTCAATGCATGTTTTTAATTGTTGTTTTTTAAATACTAGTGGCTTTTTTTCCAAGATATGTGTCCAAAACTATAGTTAGCATTGTTAATATTCTTTGCTCCAGGTTGGGCATAAACTGTAATAGACTAAAGCAAGCAGGCTACATGGCAATTTAACCTGGAAGAAAAAGCATTTGTAACTCAGCTAGGACAATGACAGTACATTATTATTTCATATATGTTAAAAAGAAAGACAAAAACCAAGAAGACCATTAAGCTTGTTGGACGCTTAGCACATAGTGGGTGTACAAAGACACACAACCCTTAATGAGTTTGCAAACTGGTTGCAGAGATAACTAGCATAGCATGAAAATAATAGTAATGTATCTACTATGATTAGACCTTTAATAACCTTTTTAAAAAAGTGTTTGCCAAAAAAAAACACTTTTTTCGAAGGAAAAATTTTAAGAGAATAACATGAGTTGTTTGTCTGACCTGACTAGGAAAGTAAACTTCTTTCTCAGATGCCAGGTCAACAGAAGACCTGATAAATGATATATCTTCCAAGTGAAAAGGTCCTGGTACTAAATTGTTTTGTATTTTCGGTAAACTTCATTCTTTTCGGTCTTTAAATCCATAATAACCTAATTGCTTGTTTATGGAAGGTTTCAACTTAGAAGCACTCATTAATTCTTTCTCGCGTCCCTTTATTCACTAAACATTTCCAGAGACCCTACTATACCGAGATCACTAGGCTGGTTCTGGCTTCAGAAATCATTCCTGAGCATGGACACGAAGGGTGGGAGAATCAAGTCATTCGCCCCATTTCCTTTTAAACCACAGAAGTTGCAGATTGGGAACCCCGTACTGGAGGCTTCCTCTGGGAATGAATTACACTGTGTTTTGTCAGGATCAACATGTACGCCGACGGCACTCAGGACCTCATGGCCATGATCATGATGGCTGCGTTCAAACCCCCAAAGGAAAAAGAGGAGAACATCGCTTTAATTGTGACAAAAGCGAAAACCCGTTACTTCCCGGTCTTTGAAAAGGTAGGCTGCAGGGATCCAACCCTAGTGGGGCCCAGCGGGGTGGCCGGCGCCCTGATGCTCCAGCGACAGCTGCGTACTCAGATCCTGTGGGGCGGGGCAGGGGGAGAGTGGGTAGACAAGGGAGGAGCTGACCTCTCGGGACCACCCTCCAATCCTCCTCTTGTCCTAGAGGGGAAATGGAGAAGGGAAGGACGAAGCTGGGAGGGAAGGCGGGAGGGGGGCGGGGCAAGGCAAGTTCCCACCTCCCTTCCCAGGCTGCGGGGATCCAGGCCTTGCACATTTCCGATTGCTGATAAGACTAAAAGAGTGAGGATCCGAAAAGACGGAAACCATGTTAGAGCTTTCCTGCATCTGGACTAAAACTTTAATAAGGATTCCAAAACAAATGGCATGTCTAATTATGGAACCCGCAACAAAACAGACTTAGAATAGACCAAATACAATGAAAGGATACAGTTCTTCTGTTCTGATTTAAACAAACAAACAAACGAAAACCGTCAGCCCAAGGCATCATCATCTCAATTCATTGTGTCAGATATTTCTTTAGGCTTTAATACTGTTGGCTAATCATGCCTCACTCAAAAGACAAAGCCTCTTAAAGTTACAACTTTTCTGACATCATTTTGGGGCAAATGCTAATTACGGATGTCTTCTCAGTATATCTGTTAAAGTCACAGGAGGGCAGCATGCCGCATGATAAAGACTTGTTAGTATAGGGTTCCGTATATAAAGGTTTGCAGGACAACATAATTCTGTGGTATAATTCAGAATAATTCAGCCTTTGCCTTGAAAAAGAATGATTTATTGTTGACCAAACTATAATGAAGAGTTTTGCCAGAAGCTCAGAGTATTAGACAAGCAAGTTCCCGTTTATTTGGGGACAGTGTGCAGTTTCATTGAAAAAGGGAAAAACTAGTATGATTATTTAAGTTATGGTGTTGTGAACTGGGCTTTATCATATTATGGATTTTGAAATATGTGTGGCCTAATCCCAGAACATCCCAAAATGTTTAAAATAATTCATTTGTTCAAATCAGGATCAAACTCAATTTCGTTTACTGTAATTAGTCAATTACATAATATTTTAAAATAGCTCCCTTTAATCTCAGGTTCTTTCCTCTTGCTTTCTCTCCTCTCTCCTCTTGCATTTGTCTTGCCAGGTTTCTTACAGCCTGGAGTTTACTATTGCAACATAACTCTTTCATTCCCTAGATTTTCTGTCAATTGGGAGTTAGAATTAGAAGCTTGACAGGTTCAAGTTTGATGTGTTTTGGCCAGACCACTTCATCGGTGGTGTTGCGTAGTTCCTTAGGAAGCACATATTATCTGGTTGTCACTGTTCTTATGACTCAATGTAATTTATGATCAGTGCCTAGATCCACTGATTTATCAGTGGATGCAAATGTTGACATCCCAATCCTACCAGTTTCTCTTAATTTATTAACTGGAATCTTTTCTATAAAATGACTCTTCCCCTCATTATATATTTCGTTACGCTGGGATATGGTTTTTGTAGGAAAGTAGATTAAATGCTACTTTCTTTATATTCACCACATTTGGACTTCTTGTATCCCATTTGTGATTTATTTGTATTTGTGGTACAAATCATGACCTTTGTGTCGCCCTCTCCTGGTGGGTGGGGACACTTTTACTTAACCAGCTCTGGTCTCCTAACAGGGAGCTCCATTCTGGCACTTCACCACCCACGATGTCTTAATAATCACTGACAAATTTCCCAAAAGATGGTGCTAATGTACAGCAATGTGTAAGAGTATTGGTTTCATCCTGCCCTTGCCAGCATTCTTGAGGATTATCAAGACCAAGATTCTTTAGCAAATTTGATCTGTACATGTTTTGTAAGTGTTTAGCCAGGCAAAATAGTCTCTACTTTTATTTGATATTCTTTGTTATTTTTCTTTCTGCAGATTTTGAAAGACCATGGAGAGGATTTCCTTGTTGGCAACAAATTCAGCTGGGCGGATGTACAACTCTTAGAAGCTATTTTAATGGTGGAAGAACTCAATGCTTCTGTTCTCTCGGACTTCCCTCTGCTAAAGGTAGTGTGTTAACATCTACACAAAACCCAGGGGAAAATGAGTGAAAAGAAAGACTGAAACAAAGTGTGCCTCCAGGCCAATGCCAGAAGGAACTCAAGAAGACTGTTTTAAAAAATCATTATTTTATTCACTTTGTAATTTTCTCCTGCTCACACTATCGGATCATTCTATATATAAAAAGCTAGCTACTGGAGTGCCAGAATGACCAGAATGACCAGTCACTATGACACCCACTAAGTTTAGTGTAAAGATACTATATAATTAGTAACACTATGCTCAATTTGTACTAGGGGTTTCATTTTCTTTAACACTTGCTCCAACTCAGTTACTCCAGGATTCGTGACAAGAAAGTATTCTATGCAAGAAAGTATTCTTAGCACCTAACATATATTGCTTGTTATATTCAACCAGGGAGCAGGGCCAGCCAGCCAACTGCCCACAGCCCCTCCACCGCTCCCCCCTCCCCCCGGCTGGCCTGGCCTCTGATCAGACCCCCTACCCTGATTGGGGGAGGGGCCGGCAGTGCACAAATTCATGCACTGAGCCTCTAGTTAGAAAATAAAATCTTACAAAGGGAGAAAGAATAGATTATTTTGGTTTCTGGCATGCATAAACATTTAATGTGCTTTTCATTTTTGTGGTACAGTGGGGCCTTGACTTACGAGTGTCCTGACTAACGAATTTTTTGAGATACCAGCTGTCTCTAGGCCGATTTTTTGCATTGAGTTGATAGAGCAATTTGAGTTAATGAATCCTTAACGAGCTCCTTAACGATCTCGGTCTCGGAATGAATTAAACTTGTAAGTCAAGGCCCCACTGTACTTTCCATTTTTTGTTTGTTTATTACTTTGAGTTTTTCCTGATGAAGCAAGGATGACAAGTCTGTCTTTGTTGTTTCCCTCCCATCTCCTACCAAACAACTCTGCTTCCTGATAGTCCCCCTGACTCTAGGGCCCCCACAAAGTCCCTCAATGAAACATTGATGAGAAATATTAATCAGCTACCTCCTACACACCCCCTTCTGGGGATCGAGCCCGCAACCTGGGCATGTGCCCTGACTGGGAATGGAACTGGTGATTTCTTAGTTCATAGATTGACACTCAACCACTGAGCCACCTCAGCTGGACTATGTTAACATTCTTATAGTTATTTCTTTGCTAGCACCTTTACTTATTCCCTTATAAATTCCTAGAACAGGAGTTGATAGGTTAAATAATTTTTTGAGTTTTTAAAACAGGCACTGCCTAATTATGACAGTGATTTTTTAAAATTAAGATAATGTAACTCAGGCTGTACACACCAGCCATTGTATCATCCTTCTCAGGAATATCAGCAAACATGCATTGAGGGATTAACTCAGATTCAACACACTGGGCTCCATATGTCGCTGGTCTAAGTAACCTCCACTCATGACAAAGTTTTGATTTCTCTTTAAGGTTGTGACCACTATTGAGGCCCTGATTTTGCTGTTTCTCATTCCAGGCATTTAAAGCAAGAATCAGCAACATCCCTACAATTAAGAAGTTCCTGCAGCCTGGGAGTCAGAGGAAGCCACCTGCGGATAGCCGCTACGTTGACGTGGTCAGGCGCGTTCTGCAGTTCTAATGGCGGCAGGCCTCCCTATGGCTCACAGCTGCGATCAGCCACAGCATCGCATGTGCCGGAGCTCACTGTAGATTCTAGGTGTAAAATGTCTGAAAAGAGCAAAGAGGTACTGCCGTCAACAGCAAATGCCAATTAAATGAAACATGAGACCATTTGGTTATGTGAGCATTTTTAAACTTGTCCATTGTGGATGAAGCTTAGAACTTTTTTGAGATCAATGTATATATAAGTAGGAGGCTGATATATTTAGGGTGATGGCCTACATGGGGCCCTGTCCTTGTCTGTATCCAGGTCAGAACCACTGGGGAAAGGGTGAGCAGAGCTTTGAGGGGAGAGGGGTGGTTGGGGGAGGGGGGAGGGGACCGTAGTTTTCCAACACCCATCCGATGCTGAGTACTTGGGATAGAAAAAAAAGTGGCAAGTGACAAATTGTCAGGAAGAGGATGGATGATGCAGTAAATCCTAAGGGGATGTGTGGGGGACAGAGAATGTCCTGGGAACACCATTTGAGACCCTGATAAAAACAAACAAACTAACTTGGACAATTAGACAACCCTATTCCACCTGACATAGCTGCCAGGACTGGTTTTGTTTTGGTGAAATAATTCCAAGTAACACTGAGATTAAGATATAACCAATGAATATGCACATTGGCCCAAAGATTCCCTTGGCTTGACATACTTTCTTTAAGGATAACTATTGTGTTCCGAAGTGTGTAAGCTCAGCCGCACATGGGGGCTCTGGTGGGGGGTGGAAGGCTGGTTGGCGATGGGGTGACTATTCAGGGTGATGTTACAGGCACAGCTGTGGTTTCCGGTGGGTGGAGCAGGTAGGGAGTAGGGTTCCTGCCAAGGGCTTGGGGTGCACAATCCCACCAGCTCTACACTGGATGTTCTGTCCAGGCTTGATCCGTTTCTGAATGTGTATCCACATACACATCCTTACTTAAGAAATGACTTAATTTCTCACCAGCCTTCAGGCCATTTCCTCAGGACTGCCACAGCACATGGCCTCCTACACCGCCCACTGCGACATTCAGTCCTCCGCCCCTTTCAGACAATGGGCTGCTCAACACAGTTATGACAAGCTGGGCCCTTCAGCATCCCAACCCCAGCCCACGGGTGACCTAACTCCTGCTCCCAGTGTGTCCAGATCCCAGCCTGGGATTCCATTTAGCTAAGGACCCCATCTCATTCCCGCCCGGACAAAGCCATGGCCAACTCACACCTGATGAATAAGACAGAAGGGGTTGGCAAGGCTCCTCATCGGTGTGGGGATGACTTTTTCCTCTGACTTCCCCCAGAGCTTAGAGAAATTAAGTGGAAAAAGGAATTATTATTATATTTTATTCTCTTGGACATACCAGGCACACTTATGTTTCAGATCCTTACCACTTGCCTTTCCTCTGCCTGGGAAATTCTTAGCTAACATAACTGTATAGTTATAGATTTCAGAGAGGAAGGGAGACGGAGAGAGATAGAAACATCAATGAGAGAGAATCATTGATCAGCTGCCTCCTGCATGTCCCACAGTGGAGATCAAGCTCACAACTCAGGCATGTGCCCTAAGTGGAATTGAAATATGACTTCCTGGTTCATAGTATGATGCTCAACCACTGAGCCACACTAGCCTGGCTAAATTATTTTTAATGACTTAAAATTTTAAGGCAATTTCTTTTTATTATAATCATGTGGTCTTGGTAAATAATTCAAACACTTTAGAAGGCTTATATAGTGAACAATAAAATCATCCCCTTGACTCCCCAGATGGTTGCTAAAAGCAACCATTTTCTAGGTTCTCACTCCTTGCCTGGGGGCCTACACAAGCCCTAGGCCTGGCCCCAAGCTGGCATGCTCTTCCCAAGCACACCCAAAGCACGTGACTCAGGCACAGCTGGCCACGTTCATTGTCCCACAATCCCATAAGTACAAGTTGGTGTCTTATAAGTCTTTACCCATTTATTGTTCTCTATGGGGTTCTCTTTGGGCTGACTGTTTAACTGTGGGTACCCAGGAAGTGGGCTCAGAGACCCAATAGCACCCAGCAACATTCAAGGTCCCACTTCCACTCCCTCGACACCAGGGAGCCTTGAATATGGACAGAAAAAGAAGGGTGAGTGAAGTCAGTGAGCTGAACATATCCACAGAGATGGAGGGTGAGGCCTGGAGGCCCTGGGTCCTCTCTCCATGAGACCCTGGGATGCAGAGCCTGACCAGCCTGCCCTCCCACGTTGGGAGTTGAGCACTCCAGCAAGTGAGCATTCCTTTTCTTGGCCCTCTCCCGTTTCAGTTAAAGCCTGTGTGTGTGTGTGTGTGCGTGTGCGTGCGTGTGTACAAAGAATTAAAACCTGGGCAGCGGCCTCAAATGACCCCTCCTAACTTGATGGGGGTCATGAATCCTCCCTTTAGACTCCAAACGTGTGATTGCATGAGTTTCTGGGCACAGGTTAAAGGGAGAAAGGTGAAGACAGGGTCAGAGATGTTTGTTCTCACTGATCACCAGCCCTGAGTAAAGTTAGGAGCCAGGGGTTTGGTTTTGGCCTTGAATTGGGGGTGAGGGTGGTGACTGGTGATAATAGTTGTTGCTTTTAAGCTAGGAAGGGGTTTATTAGCACATATATTTGAAAGAATGAGGGTGAGTGAGTTCAGGGACTCTCAGACCCTCAGGGTTGCTGTGTCTCCTGTGTTGGCTCAGGTTCTCTCACAGCGGAGCTGGCCCTGAGGAGTTGTTGAAGCCACAGAGGAACCATGTGGAGGAGGCAGGAGTAGCTCCTCAAAGCAGTGGGGCCGGTGTTCACTGTGCAGTTTACAGATAGGGAAAGTGAGGCACAGCCAGCCCCTGACCCCTGCATCTGTCGTGCTGCCAACAGGAATTGCAGGGATGCAACAATCCCTGGTTGTGGGGATGGGGGAAAACTAGACCCAGGAGGAGGCGGCAAATTTGTCTAAGATCACAAGCTAACGAGTGGCCCAATCTAGATGTTGGGACCCACAGTCTTTTAAATATATTTGGCAGAAGCCTGATGTTCTGTTTGGCAGATTAAAGATATCTAATCCTATTTGTTTAAGACAGCGGTTCTCAACCTGTGAGTCGCCAACCTGTGGGTTGCGACCCTTTTGGGGGTCGAACGATCCTTTCACAGAGGTGGTCTAAGACCATCAGAAAACACATATATAATTACATATTATTTTTGTGATTAATCACTATGCTTTAATTATGTTCAATTTGTAACAATGAAAATATATCCTGCATATCAGATATTTACATTACGATTCATACCAGTAGCAAAATTACAGTTATGAAGTACCAACAAAAACAATTTTATGGTTGGAGGTCACCACAACATGAGGAACTATATTAAAGGGTCGCGGCATTAGGAAGGTTGAGAACCATTGGTGTTAAGAGATGGCTCACCCTAGCTGGTTTTA
>NW_006290147.1:330291-349210 GCF_000327345.1 Myotis davidii | reverse complement strand
CTCTCCCTTCCTCTCTGAAATCAATATAGTTTTTAAAAAGAGAGAGATGGCTGATTTTGACATGGTTGTTCCCCTTCATAGCCCTCAGCAGCCATTATATTGCTAAGTTAGTATATTTTATTTTTCCCCCAAACTCATTTCCATCCAGTATCTATTGGATCCTCCCCCAAACCTTGCATGATTTTAATAATTTTTAAGCCTGGCCCTGCTATTCATCTCTATAGCAGAGGAGGGTCAAAGGGTGGAGTGAACCTGCATTGTTATTGGCTGGTACATAACAAGGAGAAGCTGGTACAGTGGAGATTGGAGGGATGGAGAACTCTCAAGTTCTACTTTCAGTGGATTACCTATTCACAGGGTTATAATGTATCCCAAGAAGTAGCTGCTATTTCCCATTATTCTAAATGCCCTGACTTGACCCTTTAATAATCTAGTTAATTCTATTGTTTTTCCTTTTAGGACTTGGTGGTCAAATTTAAAACGATAGTTGAGTTGCATTTGTTATTCCCAGAAGGCAACATAGAGAATAGCTTTATGCTGGGGCATCACGCTCTCATGGGGTTAGTGATAAAAAGTCTTGTCAAGTGTCAAACAAGAAGACGGGAAGAGTTGCTGGAGTTAATTGAATCACATGACATGCCCAGAGGCTCATCTCCCCATGGGGAGAGATCGTCCTGGTCCCTCTCACTGTGGCCCCAGACCAGCCTCATGCCCAGCACCTGGGAGTGTGTTGGAAATGCAAGGCCACAGGCCCTGCCCCAGAACTATTGAGTCAGAATCTGTGTTTTCACAAGATCCCCTGTGACCTGTGCGCCTGGTGAAGTTTTCAGCATGGCTTTGTATCATTTTTCAAACACTCAGTCGTGGCTCTTTGCGTAGAAAGCCATCCTCCCACGTGTGAAAATGTTCTAGTTCCTTCCATCTCCTACTTGCTGTCTGTACAATGGACACTATCAAACATTTACTTTAAGGGCAACTTCAAGGCCCTGCCTCCAGCTCAAAGCAATCAGACACAAAAGGCACTCAAGAATAGGGTTGCTAGATTTAGCAAAACAACAACAGCAAAAAAACAACAACAAAAAACCCATCGTTAAATTTGCATTTCAGATAAGCAATGAATAGCTTTTAGTACAAGTAGGTCCCAAATGTTGCATGTATCCTGAATTTTGTCTGGCCACGCTACTCAGGAGCCAAAGTCCTGGGCTGCCCTTTCCACACCCCCCAATCTCTTCCTGCTTTATGTCTAAGACCCTTACTTAGTTGCTTCCATTGTGGTGGCTTGGGCTCATGCTTCCTTCAAGGCCCATATCACACTTTGCTTTCTCTCTTGTGCTGTGAGTGAGAGGCAGGTGGTGAAAACAGCAGAGACTTTGGCCTGGGGTCTGGCCAGCCGGGTGAGTGGGCAAGTTTTGTCTTTCTGAGTTTCTGTCTCCTTATCTGTAAAACAAGGGCGCTGCTATTCTCAAAGCCATACAGATAGAGCCTGGCACAGAGCACATCTGGCTGCCCTTGTTATCTCTTGGTAACTGGATCCTCAGGCAGCCCTGGCAGGCCCGGCCTGGTTGTCCTTGGGTTCATATCCTTGCCCAGTGTCAACTCCAGAGATCTGGAGCCGAACAGCACTAATGACACGAGCCAGTACTGTCCTGCCATAGCATTTGTTACTGTTTGACCATGAACTCACCTCCAATTTAGACAGTTCCTGAGTTGCAAATTTAAAATGAGGGCCTTTATTCAAGTTGCTTCAAAGCAGAGTGTGGTAATGGTACATATGGTGGTTATTTTTGCAACTATTAGCAGCACTTTGTTTGAAAGGAAACGGTGTTTCACCATCACCAAGCAATGAGTTCTCATTTAGGTGGTCTAAATTGCGTTGCTAACTAAAACATATCTGGGGGTACTGTAAATGCCATGCATTCCACAAAGAGCATGTGCATTCCTTCTCTTTGCTCCTTTTAATCACTACTGCGGACACCACTAGAGGTCAGCAGAGACAAAAAGGCACATTTTATGCAAATGTTAGGACATAGTATTTTTTCTGCAGTATTTATCTTCCAAATTGGGGAAGGAGGTGAGAGGTGGGAGCTGAAATTGATGTATACATTTAATCTTTATTTTCATTAGGCTTATTATATAAGTTGTATATACATTTGAAAATTGAGGAGGCTGTGTCTTCTTGAGGGGATTTTGAAATCAATCTTAATACTGATTCATTTTAAAGTAAACGTGTGGATTAATAAGTGGAGTCTTAAAAATAAAAACTAAGAAGAGACTGAAACAAAAAGATTGATTACTCTGCTAATAAGTAAAGAGGGGAGGGGGTGGATTAAATGATAATAAAAGAACCCTAAGGACTTCCTGGTAGATCCAGGATTGCAAAGTCACAAAGCTTCAGGGTGCCTGTGAGCCAAGGAGTGACGTGGTCCAGTGGGTGGAAGTGCCTTTGCTCAAGAAGTTTGTGTGAGTGACGACGGGCAGTGGACAGGGCTCAGGGCCTTTACCAGATGGTGGTCACTGCTCAGCTCCAGCCCACAGTTTACATGTCTGAACATGCCCAATTGCTCTAGTTTCTCTGAAGTTTTACAAAAGAAACTGGATATCTAGATGTTTATGTGAAATCACCCCATTTTCAGTGTTGGCTTCAATGTTCAGAAAATAATGGGCAAGTTAAATAGACTGGGAAAGTTGTGTGCCCATGGATTACCACTTAAGAGTCTATCTGTTATCCTTTTACTAAAACTGGAAGGTAGATTAATGTGTTCAAGGGTGGACTCAAATTCTAAACTTCCTAAGCCCAGATTTCTCACCTGTAGAGTGAGGAGGAGGATGGTTGGTATCAACATCAAAGGAGGGTTTTAAGTATTAAATGGGATGATCCATAAAAAAAGCAATTAGCACCATCCCTGCCACAAAATTAGTTACTTAATAAGACTTAATTAGTACAAATATTTTTAACATTTATTCATTCATTGAAGAAATAGTTTTTAAATGCTGCTATTGTGGTGAATGCTGGGCTGGTGATACAATGGGGACCAACGCAGACACGGTCCTTGACCTCATGGTGCTTATAGTCTAACAGGGAAGATAGTCAAATGATTGATGATGATGATGGGGGCAGAACAGGTTTCTATGGGGATTCATAACTGGAGCTGGCAACCCAGACAAAGGGCATCGGGAAGTCATAGCATTTAAGCCAAGCATGTCAAACTCAAAGGCTAACCTGGGCCAAATAAACAAGGTTTAAGTTTATGTGGGCTGCAAAAAACAAAAACTTCCATTTTCATAGAAATGTAGGTTTATTTCCATAGAGACATGCTGAATACAAAGGGCTGAAATAAAAAGACTCATCATTAACATAAAATAATAGAACATAGCGAATGTTGTAGTTCATTATTAATAATTATGCATAACAGGATATTGTAAAAAGTAAGTTTAAAATTTTTATTAAAACGTTTCTTACATACCGTTATATTGACTGGGCCGCAAAAATATTCGTTGTGGGATGCATATGGCCCATGGGCCGCAAGTTTGACATGCTTGATCTAAGCCCTGTTTGGTTATATATTCAGGTTTTCAACTAGAGATTAACAGGTTTTTATCTAATGTTTTTTATTATTCCCTCTACACCTACAACTGTACCATCATTATAACTTCTCCTGGCCCCAGAAATAGATGCTAACATCTCCTCTTGTAGCCTACCTAGCTGTACAGAAGGGTTAAGAACTAGGAGAAAGCCTAGCCAATTACCTAAATATTTGCTAAGCTTGGGAGATTGACTGATTACTAACAAAACTTGCCTAAGATGTTTTCCCTTAGGGCCAGAATGGTAAGAAAACTAGCTGGACCAGTTGAGGCTGACCAGACACTTAGATGGCCTCTGTGTTAACTTTTCTCATTATAATTCTAAAATCTTGCCCAAAGTGGGGTTTATCTGCCATTTCCTTTTCATGTGATGTAAGTATAGCCATGTCTGTTTACTGGGCATGCTCATCCCCAACATACCTCAACATGCTATGATGTAAGCAACTAGCCCTATAATACCATGTGGTCTTTTGTACTCAGGGAGGCACTGCTCAGGGAAGGATCCCCAGTGCACTCCTTGATCACAGGCTTGGAATAAATTTCCTACTAACAAAATAAACTTAGAGTGTTCTTTTGCCTGACACCTACCAAGTGGCCAGACCCCGTTTGGGGTTGGTAACAGTCTTATCAGGGTGGTACTGCCATGGTCTAACACTCCATTTGACCAAATCTTAACCCCATAAAACTTCATTCCCACCCAACTGGTTCTTCTGCCCAACTTTCCTCCTATCAAAATTATTCCACTTATCAGCATCATCTTGAACTCCTTCCTCTCTTTTATTCTCTTGTATGCAACTGGTTCATCAATCAAAATGTTTTAAGTTATTGAAAGCTCACCTTATGCCAGCCAGCATCGTGGAAGGCATTGGGAGCTACATCGATTAATAAGATAATACACATGGTCTCAATGAGCTTCTATTTAGTAGAGGGAAGACTCATTACATTAAGAGGCAACTACTAAGATAGTCTGCAATAGTGTTATAAGAGTAAGGTGATGGAAAATACATTTAACAGTGGGTTTTAGGAAGGATAGAGACCAACTAGAATGAACACCCAAATAATCAGAATGGAACTCAGCCCTACTCAACCACTGAGGTGGTTTTGGCACTGGATAGATATAGCCTGGAATAGGACTTTAATGAGGGATATTTAACCCAATCTTGGGTGGAAGGGGAGAGTATCTCTTCCAGGTGAGTCTTGTCAGTATTAGCATGAGAACAAAGGAGTGAGAATGCTGTCGTGGGCTGATTGATTGATAATGTGTCAAAGTATTTTGAAGTTTTGTATTCATGCAGTAGGAGGCTTAAGTCATGCAGAGCTCCTGAAGGGCTCTAGTGCGGAGTGTAAATAGGTCAGATTTGCATTATAGGGATGAATTTTGTGCAGAAGGGGCGTGGTTAGGAAGGTGAGGGATAGCAGGCACAGTTGGTTGCCCATTCTACAGCATTCCAACAGTGCTGCTGGGGCATCACCCTCTCACGGGGTTAGGGAAACTGGCCCCTTCTCAGTTCCATCAGTGAGTTTTGATTAAGACAATCATGGTCAAGTGTTTATGCATCGGCATGGCATGCAACCTTGACTAAGGACCCCAAACAGGAGTCAGCCGAGGAGCTGAGGAGACGAAGGTTGTGGCAGTCATTGTGCGGCCAAAGTCATGGCCCTGATGAAGTAGCCAGTTTACCTGAGAGTCCTTGATGACATTGTTGTGTTGCAAAATTAATCACATCATCTCTAGAGGTGCTTCCAGATTTCTTACTGAGATACTATATTACTTATTACTAAGATGCTTTTGTTTGAATTTTCTCTGGCTTGAAGCTTAAAGCATCTTTAATATGTAGATAGAAAGAAGGGGCAGGGAATCTGGTTAGGAGCTTCTGTAAGGACCCAGCTGAGTGATGATGGGGCCAATACTACGGCAGAAAGATGTAAAGACAGAGAAGAGGAGATGGATTCAAAGACATTGAAGAAAACCAGCAAACTTGGTGGACAATTGGGTGGGAGTGAGGAAGATAGGGGAAGCCCAGGGCTGCCAGTCAGCCACTGACTTCTTAAATTCTTCCAGCAAAATATCAGTTGTCATAGGAGGAGTCAGGGATGCTGGCAGATTTCCATTTTGCACAAACTGAAAGCTCACTAGATTGTTTTGTAGTTCATAGCTGCTTTATCTCTGTTTTTATGACATTTTGTTGGCATACTGAGTCCTTGGTGAGTAATAAAACGTACACATGTAACACAGTTCCCAGAGGAAAATATGCTCTGATTTATGTGCTTTAGAATACAGATTCTAGAACCACATTCTTATGAAAACCTGGAACCTATGTATTTACTGAGCCAGTGCCTCCAGTGTCTGACAGCCATCAGTCCCTTTAAGGCCCGGGCCCCAGAAGCTGCATTTTTGACTCTAGCAATATTGACTGACCTCCCCACAATGGAATCATTGTTTATCAGCCTAAATGATCCCTAGTTTTGTGCTTATTTATGTTTCCTTTGGCTCAGAACTTGCTTTAGATTGCACTTCCGATAACTGAATCTTTGTCTTGGCCCAGACCCTCCTTTTGTGAAATTCCATCTGGAAAGTCTCTCCTAACATTTCAAACACTCCCCATCTTTCACCAGCTTCCCACCACCAAAGGATGAGATTCCTGCAGTTGGGGCTCTGCTTGCACATATAGCTCCTCTCTGTCCATACGAAACTGCACACACATGATGATGATGATGATGATAATGATAATGATGATGATGAAAAGGACTATTTTGAGTAATTATATGTCACTATTTTAACATATTTCAACCTCACAATAATCTATTCAGGTAAGTATTACTATCTCTATTCTACAGATGAAGAATTAGGCTTTAAGATGTTACGAAACTTCCCAAGTTTGCATAGTTGGTAACTGGTTGAGCTGGGTTTTGAACCTAATTTCGAAAGCCCACATTCTTCATGTAAACTATTGTAATTGATGTGATGCAAGGAGTTACTAAACAAACTTAAAGCTTATGCCAGGCTGAGTTCTTAAAATCTTAGTATATGTTTTTTTAAAATTGAATTTATTTAGGGTGAATTGATTAATAAAATTATGTAAGTTTCAGGCGTACAATTGTATATTGTATTGTGTGTTCACCACTCCAAGTCAAGTCTCCTTCCATCACCATTTATCCCCCCCTTTACCCTCTCCTACCTCCCTCCCCTTTCCCTGTAGTAATGACCATTCTGTTGTATGTCTATGAGGTCTTTTTTTTGCTTAATTCCTTCACCTTTTCACCCAGCCCCCCAACCACCTCCCCTCTGACAGCTGTCAGTCTGTTCTCTGTATCTATGAGTCTGTTTCTATTTTGTTTGTTAGTTTATTTTGTTCATTAGATTCCACATATAAGTGAAATCGTATGGTATTTGCTTTTCTCGCACTGGCATATTTCACTTAGCATAATACTCTCCAGGTCCATCCATGCTGTGACAAAAGGTAAGATTTCCTTCTTTTTTATGGCGAAGTAGTATTCCACTGTGTAAATGTACCATTACTTTTTAACAACTCATCTACTGATGGGCACTTGGGCTGCTTCCAAATCTTGGCTAATATAAATAATGCTGCAATAAACATAGGGGGGGCATATATTCTTTTGAATTGGTGTTTTAGGTTTCTTTTGATATATTCCCAGAAATGGAATCACTGGGTCATATGGAAGTTCCATTTTTAATTTTTGAGCAAACTCCTTACTGCTTTCCACAGTGGGTACATCAATCTGCATTCCCACCAACAGTGCACGGGGGTTCCCTTTTCTCCATATCCTCGCTAACTTTTGTTGTTTGTTGATTTGTTGATGGTAGCCATTCTGGCAGGTGTGAGGTGATACCTCATTATAGTTTTAATTTGCATTCCTTTGATTATTAGTAATGGTTAGCATCCTTTCATATGTCTCTTGCCCATTTGTATATTCTCTTTGGAGAAGTGTCTATTCAGGCCCTTTGCTTATTATTTTAATTGGATTGTTTAAATTTTATAAGTTTTTAAATAAATTTTGGATATTAACCCCTTATCAACTGTATCATTGATGAACATGTTCTCTCATTCAGTGGTTTGTCTTTTTATTTTGTTGATGGTTTCCTTTGCTGTGCAAAACCTTTTACATTTGATGTAATCTCATTTGTTTATTCTTTCCTTTGTTTCCCTTGCCCAAGGAGATATATCAGAAAAAATACTGCTATAAGAAATGTTTGAGCTTTTACTCCCTATGTCTTCTTCTAGGATTTTTATGGTTTCAAGTCCAACATTGAAGTCTTTAATTTATTTTGAGTTTATTCTTGTGTATGGTGTAAAAAGTTGGTCTAGTTTCATATTTTTTGCACATATCTGTCCAACTTCCCCAACACCATTATTGAATAGACTATCTTTATCCATTGCATGTTCTTGCCCCCTTTGTCAATTATTAATTGACCATAAAAGTGTGAGTTTATTTCTGGGCCCTCTATTCTGTTCCATTGACTTATATGTCTTTTTTTATGCCAGTGTCATGCTTTTTTATTGCTATAGGTACCAGGTAGCATTATTCCTCCAAATTTGTTCTTCTGTCTCAAGATTGCTATGACTATTAGGGGTATATTGTGGTTCCATATACATTTTTGCAATATTTGTTTTAGTTATGTGAAATATGCTATTGGTATTTTGATAGGAATTGCATTGAATTTAGATTTCTTTAGGTAGTCTGGACATTTTAATGTGTTAATTCCTTATATCCATGAACATGGTATATGCTTCCATTTATTTGTATCTTCAGTATATTATATTTTTTTAGTACAGTTTTTTACATCAATGGTTAAATTTATTCCTAGGTATTTTATTTTTTTTTGAGACAGTTGTAAATGGGATTGTTTTCTTAGCTTCCCTTTCTGATAGTTCATTACTGGTGTATAGAAATGCAACTAATTTCTGGATATTTATTTTGTATCCTATCACTTTAATGAATTCATTTATCAGTTCTTGTACATTTTTTTGTGAAATCTATAGGGTTCTCTGTATACAGTATAGTGTCATATGCAAATAACTCTGAGATCTGTCTCTGCCAAAGAAGTTTTCCTTCTTTTCCAGTTTGAATGCCTTTTATTTCTTATTCTTATTTGATTGCTGTGGCTAGAACTTCCTGTATAAAAGCTGTGAAAGTGGACATCCCTATCTTGTTCCCTATCTTAAGAGGGATGCTTATAGTTTTTGCCCATTAAATACAGATGATGTTGGCTATGAGTTTGTCATATATGGCCTTTATTATGTTGAGGTATGTTCCCTCTACTCCCACTTTGCTGAGAGCTTTGATAATAAATGGGTGCTGGATTTTTATCAAATTTTTTTTTCTGCATCTATTTACATGATCAAGTGATTTTTATTCTTTATTTTCTTAATGGGGTGTATCACATTTATTGATTTGGGGATATTGTACTAACTTGGCATCCCCAGAATAAATCCCACTTGACCACGGTGTATGATCTTTTTAATGTATTGCTGGATCCAGTTTGCAAATATTTTGTTGAGGATTTTAGCATCTATGTTCATCAGGGATATTGGCCTATAATGTTCTTTCTTTGTACTGTCTTTACCTGGTTTTGGAATTAGGATAATGCTTGCCTCATAAAATAAACTTGGGAGTCCTTCCTCCTCTTGAAATTTTTGGAATAGTTTGAGAAAAATGGGTGTTAGTTATCCTATCTAATAAAGACGGAATATGCAAATTAACTGTCACTCCATGACAAAGATGGTGCTGCCCACAACCAATAAGGAGGGAATATGCAAATTGATGTGACAAAGATGGTGGTGGCTGGGATGCTTGCGTCATGGCCATGGCGACGACCCAGGTGTTCCACCCTGCCCCGGCTGCTCTGGGCCTCTGGGCAGCGTGTGTGCACAGGCGTGGAGCGGCTGGGGCTTGGCAGGATGCCTGCTAAGAGGGGGGCTACAGTGGGTGGAGGGAGGGCAGCAGGGCTGGAGCGAAGGCCTAAGGTGGCTCCAGCCAGAGCGAAGGCAAAAGGCAGCAGCCAGAGTGAAGGCCCAGGTCCCAGGTGCCAAAGGGAAGCCGGTGCCGGCAGCCAGGGGAAGGAAGGCCTATTTTTGCACGAATCTTCATGCATCGGGCCTCTAGTTCTTTGATGGTTTGATAAAATTCTCTTGTGAAACCATCTGGTCCAGGACTTTTGTGTGTTGTGAGTTGTTGTTGTTTTTTTTTCATTTTTTTTTTAAAAAATCACTGCTTTAGTTTCATTGGTTGTAATCTATCTATTGAAATTTTCTGATTCTTCCTAATTCATCTTTGGAAGATTGTATGTTTCTAGGAATTTACCCATTTCTTCCAGATTTTACAATTTGTTGGCTTATAGTTGTTCGTAATATTTTATTACAATCCTGTGTATTTGGTGTCAGTTGTTACTTCTCTTTCATTTCTGATTTTATTTATTTGCATCCTCTCTCTTTTTTCTTGATGAGTCTGGTTTAAGGTTTGTCAATCTTGTTTCAGTTTTCAAAGAACCAGCTCCCTTGTGTGGGTTTCGTGGGTCCTCCTGTTGTTACTGAGTGTGTTGGTCCTGGGACCTCTTGGGAGGGACTCTGGTGCAGGCTATTGTCAGACACTGTGTCTGTGACTAGCCGTGGGTGTGGGTGTGTGCAGGAAGGATCAAGCTGTGCACCAGGGCTGGCTTTTATTAGCACTAAGCATGGGAGTAGGTTATCAAAAATCCCAATAAACTCTGAGATCTGCCTCTGCCTGCCTCTATCTTCAAGCTGCCTGTTAGGCTCAGTAACTAAAAGAGCTTCTGGCAATATTCCAGTTGCATGAGGTATGTTCTCAGTGAGTCACTAGGTAGGGGCGAGTGGTCTTCACCAGGTCAACACAGGTTCAGACTTGGTGCCAGTGCTGGGTCTGAGGCCACTCAGTAAATATCCCAGGGTATACCAGTTGATCTGCCACCTGCAGGGTGCTTACATACCTTTGTGGGGGGGCAGGGGTGTCAGGGAGTCACCACAGTGAGACTAGCAGAGTTTATCAGGCCCAAACAGACCAAGATTTGCCCTGTGAAGGGAGGCTCTGCACCACTTGGACCTACAAGGGAAAATTTTCCCCTCCTAGAGCCACCCAACTCAATCTGTTCCAGATTCTGCCAGGAGCCTAATCCCAGCAGAGCAGGGCCACAAGGAGTCAGGAGAGGGGGAGATGCCAGCCAGGCTTAGGAGAAAGTGTGAGTGAGGGGTAGCTCCTTCCCCAGAGCCACACAACTCAGTCTGTCCCACATTCTGCCAGACCTTAGCCGGGTGAAGCCATCAGGAATAAAGACGGTGGGGCTGCTGGGAGCCCAAAGAATGAAGCTAGCGGATTTCCCATGAAGGAGGCGCCAGTCAGGTTCAAGGGAAAGCGGGGGGAATGGCCCCTGCCCCAAAGCCACAAAACTCAGTCACTGACACCCCATGAGTCTGCCCAGACCTCTACAGCCCTGCCAGGCAGCTGATTCCTCAGCAGGGTTGAGCTCTGAAGCGTGGGGCAACAGGGAGTCCAGAGGGTGGGGTTATTGCATTCCCCCAGGCTGATGCTGTATGAAAGAGTGCTCCACCGAAGAAAGATGACATCTGTGGTATGGGAGGGGGACTCAGCACAGGGATCCTGGGAGCTGTCCCCTCAGCTCTCTCCCCAGAGCCACAAACCCCAGTCTCTCCTTATAGGACTCTAGTCCACTCTACCCTCCCTCCACTGGAGCCCAGGGTGGGTGCCTGCAGAGGAGATTTTGTGGGTTGCCCCTTTAAAAGGGCACCTGTGTTTTTAGGAGACTGCTGTCTCTCCCTTGAGGACAGAATTCCCGCTGACTTTCACAGCCAAATGTTGTGTGGGTGCCTCTTCCAGGCTCTGGCGCTCTGGGCTGAGAGCCTGGTGTGGGGTTTAGACCCCATGCTCCTCAGGGGGAACCTTAGCAACTGAGATATCACTTCAGAACATCAGCTTCCATCTGTGGGAGTGAGGCCAGCCTTTTAAAATTGTCTTGTTAATCCTCACCTGAGGATATTTTTTCCATTGAATTCTTAGAGAGGGTGGAAGAGAGGGAGGGAGGGAGGAAGGGGGGAGAGACAGAGAAACATCAATGTGAGAGAGACACATCGATTGGTTGCCTCCTGCACGCACCCCAACTGGGAGTGGGGATCAAACCTGCAACCTAGGTGCATGCCCTTTGGTGCATGGGCTGACACTCTAACCATTGAACAAACCAGCCAGGGCAGGGGCTATCCCAGTGGTCAGCAAACTGTGGCTTGGCAAACTGCGGCTCACGAGCCACATGCGGCTCTTTGGCCCCTTGAGTGTCGCTCTTCCACAAAATACTGACTTCTGCACATGGGCCACGAAGTTTCAATCGCACTGTACGTGCTCACCCGTACGTGGTATTTTATGGAAGAGCCACACTCTTCTTTTGTGGCTTGCCCACCATGGGGCTAGCCCTTTTTGCATCTCTGTCCTTCCTGCCAGTCTCAATGTGGCTTCTGTAACTCCTTGACTATAAGGCTTGTCTCCAGCTAGTCCCCAGTTGGTTATTCAGGATGATAGCTCTATATTTTACTGGTAGTTATAATTCCAGTTTGTTCTGGGTGAAAGGGAGTGTAACATCTACCTACTCCATGGTCACCTTGTATCCTCAATGCCAGAACATGTTACAAGAAAACACACTAACCTACAATCTCGGAACTCCAATGCACATTATTTTTCTTTACCTGTGTTCCTTTCCATTTTTTTCACATACATATACATCTCATATATTTGTAGCCATAGTGTAAAAATAATTGAGTTTTCTGATTCTTTTAATTAACTGCCTATCTAAAATATTATATTAAATTTTTCTAAATTTCAAACATAGCCCAGGCTTAATGCACAAACTTGTGAAAGACAAAATGCAGGTGGCCCCCTCACACCACCTCTGATTCCATAACACAGAGATAACTGTTGTTAACCATTAAAATGTATGTGGTTTCATATTTTCCCACATGCATCCTGCAATCTAATGGGGTGAAAGGGTGACAATTAGGAAGCACTGTGACAGGGGCAGAAGTGTGATGATTAGAGCCCTTTTGCTATCAGGCCCTGACCTAAGCCCTTCACATTTAACCCTCACAACAGACTTATGAGGCAGGTAGTATAGTCTTATTTTGTAGATGGGGAAACTGAAGCACGGAGAGAGGAAGTCATTCACCCCAAGTCACACACTATCAGGTTCCAGAGCCATGATTGAACCCAGGCAGACTGACACCAAACCTACCTCTTACCCAGCCCTGATCTGTGTAACTATGTCAGGGGAAGCTTCCAGCAGCAGCGACACTCCAACTGGTCTACAAGGTGAGGAGGAGGTAGCCAGAAGTGGGGAGGCAGAAGGCAGATGGGAGGAGAAGTGTGGGAACAGACACCTATGAACAAACACTTTCTGTGAAGGAAGAAGAGCAAAGAGGTGGGAAGGAAGTTCTGAAGGTGAGAGTGCCTGGGGTAAGGGAGGAAGAGTTGTTGAAAGGAGGCTGGGCTAGAGTGTGGGATTATGGAGGGCTTTATCTTCTCTGTGCAAGTCTGAACTTCATCCTGACGGCAAAAATGGCTAATTCAGCAGTTTTAAAGCAGAAGGTGACAGAGTTAAATGTGCTTCTTAGACAGACCCATTTCAGGGCATTATGTTAAGTGAAACTAGTGGCCCGGTGCATGAATTCATGCACTTTGAAAGGGAATTAATTAGAAGAAATATTTTAATATCGCTATTTGCCAAGTCCTGGGTGCGGATATTCGGCTCCCTCCTCCCTCCTGTCAGAGTCTGGACCAGCACCCGTGGGGACGCAGCGTCAAGTGTCTGCCCACCCATGCGTGACTCATAGTACATGCCTGCTGTGCACGCAGCCTCCTGGTGATCGGTAGTTAACGGCGTGAGGGCATCACGGCATGACGGTGTGATGACCATTAACATATTAGCTCTTTATTCTATAGGATAAGTGAGGCAGAAAAAGACAAACACCATAAAATTCATATGTGGAATCTAAAAACAAAACAAAAAAAACACCATACAGCTACAAAGAAAAGATTGCTGGTTGCCAGAGGTGGAGGTGAGCAACATGGGTGAAGGGGATCAAAGGTACAAACTTCTAGTTACAAAATAAATAAGTCTGGGATGTCATTATGTACAGTGTGGGGACTATAGTTAACAATAGTGCATATTATATTTGCAAATTGTTAGAGAGTAGATTTTAAAAATTCTCATCATAAGAAAACACATTTGCAACTATGTGTGGTCATGGATGTTGACTTGACTTATTGTGGTCATTATTTCATAATATATACATATATTGAATCATTATGTTGTAATCTGGAAACTAATATAATGCTGAAGGTCAATTATATCTCAAAAAGAAGGAAAAGAAAAACCACTTTGGCTGTCGCATGGAAGATGGAATACAGCACCACAGGGACCTAGTGTGGACACAGAGTCTGCTGTGCAGGGTTCTATGGAAATTGCAGGAGAGATGATGGTGTCCCGCACTGAAAGATGTGTTGGTGTGGAGAGAAGCAGCTGGGTTGAAGTGAGAATGAAGGGGAAATGGGGATTCGCAGGGAGAGAGCAGGTCAGGGATATGACAGGCTTCCAGCCTGGGCAACGGTGTGGGCCAGCAGGACCAATCTCAGAATGGAAACTTGATTTCTGTTTGTGGTTTTGTGAAGGAAAACCCCTATTCTGTAAAACTACTGTTTGGAATTCTCTGCTATTGTTTGGACAACCTCTTCTTCTGAAAAAGTAACTTTGCTTTCTAGCCTGCTTGAATAGTGGGGGAGATAAACTTAGCTGCCTGACCTTGTAGGCCAGAGACTAGATACACCCAATGCCATGCCAGGTGCATTTTTTAATTGATAGAACTGTGTAGTTTTCAAGGCCACCGCCAGAATTTGGATTCATTTCCCTAATCCCGCCACGGTGAATAAAGTGTAACTCCAAACTCTCAGGGCACTGTTTGGTTCTCGTCCGGTTTTTCTGTAACAGTTTGGTTAATTTGAGTTGACTGAGGGGCAGCCAGATGATGTGTCCAGAAGGCAGAGGTACACGGGTCATGTGCCAGGAGAAAGGTCTGGACAGAGCTCCCCACCTCCACCCACCCGCCCCCGACACCTGCCCCTGGAGTTCAGCTGCTGATTTCACGGGACCCTTCTGGTCCCCTGGGAGGGAGCTGCCTGCTCTTGGCCTGCTTCGGGGGGAAGGGGTGGGGATGTCCCAGGGAAGGAGGATGTGAGTTGCCTTCCAACTTGACAGGAACTTAACCCATGTCATAGCGAGACTGACCTGTATTACAGGATCTTTCCTTCTCCCTCTGGGAGACCTCAGGGCTTCCTCTCTCCCAGGTTCATCCAGGAGAAACCAATTCCGAGCTGGGCACACAGCCCTGCCCCTGCCTCTCCTCCCTCCTGACCAGGTTACCTTATTTCAGCTCAGAAGCCACAGGGTTTTGCCCCTGACAGCCCACAGCTCATGTCCAGCATCTTGTTCCTCGGTCCCCTCAAACTCGGCTTCTCAGAAACCAGACTCAGAGTCTGCTCCACAGGCTCCTCCTCCTCCTCTCCATTTCCTCCCTGGAGCTAGGGCAGCGCTGGCAGCCAAGGTGTCCACATACATAGAGGCCTTGCCTCTCCTTGCCCCCCCCCCCCATGACACTGAGCCATGGCAACACAGCTCCCAACCGCCATGCCTGTCTCTCTTCCACTGCCCGTCTCTCCCTTCCACTTCCTGAGATCAGCCTCATGATTTCTCGACTTCACCACCCCAGTAACTTCCCCAACTGCAGCTTCACTCCCCTCTGGTCTGCTCTCTACTTGCAACCACAGTGGTGGTAACCATGCAGAAATTCCATTCCTTTCTCTTTGATTCAAACTGGCTTACCCAGCACCCTGGCTCACCTACCTCTTTCTCCCCCCACGTCCATTCCCTTAATCATTATGTCCTCCAAACAATGAGGTTCTGGTCAGAATCAAACCATCTTAGGAACAAAGCCTCTCTGCTGACCACAGAGACAGAGTGTCAGCCAATTTAGACATGGCATCTAGGCCTCAGTTGTGTTTCAGCTCCAGACCCAGAAAAGCAGAACCAGCCCACCAACCACACCCTTGTGAAACCAGACAGAGCAATGCCATGGCTGACAGCAGGACCAGATGCAATGATAACAACCCCCTACCCTAGCATCGACCAATCATTAGAACCATGACCATGACCACGACCCTAACTCCCTTAGTCATCATGATTAATGACTTCTTCCCCTTCATGATGTGTCCACTAGAAGCCATCCGGAACCAGGTCTTTGAGCATTTGCTCACCTGTGACTCTGGGTTTGGCGCCATTCCCTCAATTAATAGACCTGCTGCATTTGACTGGGCTTTGATGCACACAGGCAAATGAACCCCTTTAGTTCAGTAACAGTTTTTCTAAGATGCAAGTCTGAGGATCACCACCTTCTTTACCTCCTTCAGTGACTCCCATGCCTGCAAGAGTGCTTCCTCACATCCTTCCTCACCCTGAGCTCCAGCCCAGTTACAGCCTTGGGCATGGAGGGGCCTCTAACCTTCCTCCTGGGCTCATTCACTAGCCCTGTTTGACCAATCAGGATTGGGGTAGAGGAAACACAAGATAACCTGAAACATCTTTGGGGCAGAAAATACATGGAATTAACCATAAAGGGAGGAAAGTTGTTTTAAGGATATAGGAGCCAACCTGAAATATCTTCCAAAGGTCAAAGATAGAACAATGAAATGTATATTAACAGTATTAGATCATAACCCTTATGGTAAAATATCCATAAGTCCATGCTGCTATAAGTAAATAATTGAATAAATAAATAAGGGAGAAGTGATAGCTCTTTCTTAGAAGAGAATTTATTTATTTTTAAAATATATTTTATTGATTTTTTACAGAGAGAAAGGGAGAGAGATATAGAGTTAGAAACATTGAGGAGAGAGAAACATCGATCAGCTGCCTCCTGCACATCTCCCACTGGGGATGTGCCCGCAACCCAGGTACATGCCCTTGACCGGAATCGAACCTGGGACCTTTCAGTCCGCAGGCCGACTCTCTATCCACTGAGCCAAACCGGTTTCGGCTCTTAGAAGAGAATTTAAATTGCTCCCTGTAGAAGGAATGAGGAAAATCGCCATTAAGCAAACACTATAGTAGCATTTGCTGTAGGCAAGATCCATAATGAATGTTAAAGTTGGCGGGTGAAAGCTCATTTAGAAACAGAATATTTGCATAGTCACAGAGTACCTCCCCATAAAATATTTACTAATTCCAAATAGGAACATTATAGCTAACAAGACTGGCAGACACTACTTGAGTCAAAGGATCAAGATTAGCTTCATTGTTAATAAGACATATTTTGTCTTGGGTATGATGTTATGTCCAGAAGTGATGCCCCAAGATAGGAGCAGCATAACTTCTGTGGTATTCTTGCAAAAAATAACATATAACTTCAATAAATCAACAAGGAAACATCAGGCAGAACCATATTGAGGGACAGTAGACCAGTGTTCTCCTAACGCCCCAAGTCAGCAGATATGGGTTGGAGGAGACTATGGCAACTAATCGGTGTGAAATCCTGGACGGGAAAAAAGACACTGGTTGAAAAACTGACGAAACCTGTAAACTATGGAGTTTGGTTAATTGTATTGTATCGATGCCAGATTCCTGGTTTGACCATTTTACTATGGTTATGTATGATATGCATATTAGACAAAACTGGAGGAAGGGTATTTGGGAACTCTGCACCACTTTTACAATTTTTCTGTAACATAAATAATTTCACCAAGTTTAAAAGATATATTTTAAATTATTTATTGATGCAATACAATGGGATTTGCTTCAAAATAATGCTTACAATTATTGTGGTAATGTGATGGGTGCATTAAGGCCCATTATACTCTTCTTTCTGCATTTATATCTGTTAGAAATTTTTCATTAGGAAAAGATACATTATACATATTTATATGTATTTATTTTTACTTATGACGTCTCTTCCATGTGGTGCCAGGCACTATAGTCAGTCATGGGCCCTTGGCAGCTCACAGTAAATGGGGGTGGAGGGCGGGGAAAGACACACAGATATTAAACAGATAAGGTCATAACTACTTGACAGAGGAAGCACAGGATGCCTGAGAGTAGGCACAAGAGAGCGTTCCAATCAAGAGAAACAGCACATGCAAGGGTCCTGAGGCTAGAGGAAATGCTGAAGTGTAGTCTCTAAGGAAAGGGTCTACACAGGCCCAGGTAAAGCAGCTGAGTTCCTCCTGCCCACTGCTAGATAACTCAGACGGATTCTTTGGGCCTAGAGAATTTGGGTTGCAACAGTATTCATCATTCAGTCCTTGTTATGAATTTAGATTGCTATCTCTCTATTTTCTCTTTCTTATCCTCTTTTCTGACACTACCCTCCTGTGACACATTTTCCCATAAGATTTTTCCATCTTTACAGCAAATTTCATGAAATCCTACATAAGCAGCAGTGTTAATAGAAGCCTGGTTCCCATGGACCTATTGAGCAACCAAATACACCTGAAATCCCTTCTTTGTGCATTTATGGATAATCTTGAAATCAAACATTGTTGAGCTGTCCTTTGCTTTCAGGTCTAGTATTGAGCTCTGTGGAGGCTGGAGGCTGTGGGAGTGACTGCTCCTTATTGGACTCCACCCCCTTAGGAGGGAGAGGGTTGTCAAAATATTTAAGCATCTAACACAGATATTAGGTTGTGACCTTGAGGAGCTGAGCAGAGAGACAGCGTGAACGTAATAGGTTAGTACTGACCTTACACATCTCTATAAATTTTCTTGTGTCCGTTTCACTTGGAAATTTTTTTAGAATGTGTTATTTTATGTGGGTACTCTATGTTCTTATTGTGCCTTCTTTGTGTGTTCAGGAGACAATTCAAGCATTATTTATTAGATCCTCAAGGCCAGGTCTTTAAAGGAAAATAATAATCAAGAATTTTGAAAATGAAGGCAGAGAATTTGATAATATGGGGAAAGTAAGAGTGTTATTATCACCGGTAATGTGAAAATGCAACCATTGTAGTTCCAGGGAGAGCATGTGAGTTTACACTAAAATCGCTTCGCCATTATAAATGATGCATTAGTGTGTTCATTCAGTAGACAACACACACTGGTACTGAATTTAAATTTGGCAGGTCACACATTGAGCAACGGGAAGAAAATATATGACAATGGTTTTGTGCCTCTTGAACTGACACCTCCTGTTGGGAAACCAATTGGCAGCAATGCCTGCCAGTCAGAATCTGAATTTACTCCTCCATAGGTGAATTC
>NW_006290147.1:328185-330187 GCF_000327345.1 Myotis davidii | reverse complement strand
CTATCCACCGAGCCAAACCGGTTTCGGCCATAGGTGAATTCTTATATTAGCTTGTTGTTTATATGAGTTACTTTGTGGTTAAACACTTATCTTTCTCCTCTATCTCTTCCTGCTCCTTCTTCTCTTCCTCCTCACCGCCCATCCCAACTCTCTATATTCCTCTCATCTTCCTTCTCCTCCCCTTCCTTCTTAATGCTTTTGGACTGAAGAGTAGGAAGGGTTTCTTATAAAGAAAAGACTCAAACTGGCTAGTGAATCTAAATGTATTGGGACTTTAGGATAGGATTCAAGTGCCTCCGGGTTTACGTATTAGGCAAACTTAAGAAAATAATGGCCTTCTCTTGAGCTGTGAGGTTCCCAGTCTGACAGAGGATTTGCAAATTCCTTCTATTTGTCCAGTTAAATATTCCTCTGGGCTACGTTGCCAAAGCTTTTTGGCATAACCATTGTGTTTCTATTATGTGGAAAGTTCTACTACTTTGATAGTTCCATTTAAATAGCACAATGTTGTGTTTTATAATCAGGATTGGCTACTTCATCACCATGATCCCAGCTTATAATTTAATCACTCCATAGTTCTATATTGCAAATGGCAAGGCTTATGAGGGAAATCCTAGCAAAACAAACAAAAAAGGGTGGCTTTTGAGAAATCTGCCCATGCCTTGTCACATGGAGAGTGTACTGAACTTTGAGCAAACGGCCTGTTGAACAATGAACTGTGCTCAACACATTGTGTACTACGACAACTTCTCGGGAAACTCATTTATTTAGTGGGCAACAAAGAAACTGATTTCTGCAGGCTGTGAAAATTTGGTAGTATATTAGTAGAATAATAGGGAGAAACTAGTCTGAATGTCAGGAAAATTGGGATCTAATTTAGACTTTATCACTAACTAGCTAGCTGGCAAATCATATCCTCTCTTTGGTGTGTAGCATATTGTTTACACGCTTGAAGGACCAGCCTACTTCTCAGACCCTTTCTAGGTCTATAATTGGGGAATCTTGAGGGGAGACCTACATACATCAGTGGAGCGTTAGTTTTCAGAAGGCACATGAAGTCACCCAGTAGGGTGCAGCCTAATGAGAGTCAGTAGTGCCCTGGAAGAATTGTCAACATAAAAAAGAGCAAAACAGAATTCTCATGCAGGAAAGCCTCAGAATTCCAGTTGTCAACAAGCTTATTTTTCTGACCAGGCTTAAGTCCCTTCAAGGGAAGGAACAAATCAGACTTGTTTCTTGTTTCCAAAGAGCCATTATTGCTTGATACATGAAGCTGCTCCATGAGTGTTAGTGGAGGAAGTTTGAATGAAACGCTTAAAAAGCGAAAATATATTACATGTCACCCAGAAACAAGGTTCTAAGAAGCAAATGAATAAATAAATAAACAAATAAATAAATATTGCTTGGAATATTTAAACTCTTTTTGTAACCAAACCCAGATTTGGCTGCCTTTGCAATGAGAGCCAAACTTATGAGACAGGTGCTGGTGAAAAAGGAAAGGGGTTTATTTGAGTGCTGGCATCTTGAGAAGATGGGGGACTTTCTTCAGTCCTCAAAAAACCATCTGGAGATCTCAGTGCTGACGGAGGTTTTTATAAGGACGGACAGGGGCTATACAACAATTAGATCAGGTGGAGGGGAATGAGAAGTGCTGCTTCTCCTAAGAAGGGGGAGCATGAGAAAGGGAGTGGGCTTCCTCCCCTATTCTCAGAGTTCTCTCTCTTCAAACAGGAATTTGTAGATTTACTGAGGACACCTGTGGCCCCCAGCTGTAGTTCTCTAAGCTGTAAGAAAGGCTAAATAGGGAATGAAAACACAGGGCTCCAGTGGTTCTCAACCTTCCTAATGCTGCGATCCTTTAATACAGTTCCTCATGTTGTGATGACCCCCAACCATAAAATTATTTTTATTGCTACTTCACAACTGTAATGTTGCTACTGTTATGAATTGTAATGTAAATATCTGATATGCAGGATGTATTTTCATTGTTCGCGACCCACAG
>NW_006290147.1:317212-327499 GCF_000327345.1 Myotis davidii | reverse complement strand
TTCCTTTTACAACAAACCAGAGCATACAATCACATATGCACACTCACACACAGTGTAAATGTAACTAAACTTAAAATTTTATTTAGTATATATGTAGTTAGACTTACTACATATGGCACACTGATATTTCCTATTATATTTCAAATGGAAAATGCTAGTCAGAACCCACTGTTCTGATTTCATAGCACACTGAGGGATCAAAATCCATAGTTTACAAAATACTCTTTTAGAGAACCTCCAAGACTTTGGTGTCCAATATAATTAGGTAAATATTTCTTAAGTGTGTTCAAATGATAGGTTTACCACTTATTTTAGGCCAGTTACTTAATCTCTATAGCCATGAGAACCCCCAACTATAAACTTAGAATAACAACAAGATCCACCTCAAGTCATTTTTACCAAGATTAAGTAAAGATAAAAATTAGAAAGTGTCCATTATGTGATATACACTGAACATGTTAGTTCCTTTCCATGTACTATAAAGGTAATGCACTAACATTCCTTTTTCTAAATGGAATATAAAATTCATCCAGCAGTGGAAAAATATAGAATTGCAATAGGAAAGAGGAATGAACCTCTTCCTGAGTGGAGAGAGCTTAGAAGGTTTTGGTGACTATCAGGCCAGGACTAAGCCCCACTTCATGCATTTGAACAAGAGCAGCAGGACAGCCAAAGAGCAGAGGACTAACTGCTCCAAGGACCTTGTCCTCTTCCCTGTTGTACGTTCTCTGGTTTCAAGGCCCCTCACTGGCTTGCTTCTCCTGTGTGGGATCCAGGCTGCTCTGTTTATGTCCTCAGAGTGAGGACAAATGGCAACCTGAGACTTACTTGGTGCAATTTGACACCAATGGCCACTATTGGGTGAGAATATGGGCAAAGGAAGACCTCATGGGACTCCACCAATTCCACCATTAAGAAAGCAGATACCTCACCCTTCTGTTCAAATGTACACCATAAAATACAGTTTGCTCCTATGGTTTCATTCATTCATGCATTCATTCATTCATGCATTCACTCATGTTTAGAGAAACAAGGAGGCTGTGACATGGCTGGGAAACCCAAGCTTCACTACATGAATGGACGACTTCGAATGGAGCCCATCCGGTGGCTCCTGGCTGCAGCTGGAGTCGAGGTGGGTTGTGAGTTCTGTCATCTTAAGTTGAATCTAAAATTGACTGTGGTGAAGTACTTTCTCACACAAGCTAGCAGACTTTCATACTACATGGCCTGTGAATGGTTTTGCCTTAAATAAAAATACTATGCATATTATGAAGGAATTGGACTACTTGACCAATAAAATTTTTAAAAATCCTGCAATTGTAAGAGTACAGGAAAAATTAAAAGAACATTTTAAAGGAAATAAAAGAAACAGCCACTAAACATAACTTATGGACCTTGTTTTGATTTTAATAAACAGTAAAATATTTATGACACATATACAACTATTGATTGAATATTAGAGGATATTAAAAATCATTGCTAATTTTTTTTTTTTTTTTTTTAACATTTAAAACTTTTTATTTGAACACAATTCTTTTTTTTGAGAGTTTTACAAATTTTATTTTTAACACACACTAATATATCCATTTCAGCAAGCAAGAGTAGGGAGGGCGGGATATTTATGACTCTGTGTGGGTCATATGTAGGTGCAGGAGGTTGTAGGAAGCTGAGTCTAGAGTTGCTTTTCTCAGCTACTTAGTTGTCTCTTATGAGACCTGAAATGGAATAACAGGAAAAGAGCAGAAAACAGGAGCCTCAAGCAGGGATAACAAAAAAGTACTAAATGCAGGGGAGAAACTAAGGGTAGGAGAAAGGTACAAAATATGCCTAACAGGGTTTGGCTGGCCTGGGACTCAATCTGCTGCTGCATCAGCTGCTACTGCATGGCTGCGGGTAGCTTCAGCATCCCCGAGGCTGCTGGAATTGGGCGTATCCTGCCAGGCCTACAGCCATGCCAGCGCTGCCTTTCTGGTGTTGCTGCAGCTGCTGCTGTTGTTCTGCAGCATCCCTCTTTAGTGACATGCTTACAGGCGAGGGCTGGGACTGAGTCAGAGGCCATGGTGTCTGGGGTGTGTGGGGCTGCTGGGGTGTATGGGTGTCCAGGGTGGTGCTAAAGGAGGGGGAAGGCAGACTGCTGAGGCACTTTATGGGTGTTCATGGCGAATGAGCTACCCTTGCGGCAGCTCATTCTTGTCCAGCTGCTGGCCCTGGCGGAGCCGCTGCTGGCGGAGCCGCTGCTGGCGGAGATTCTGCTTGATGTGGAAGCAGAAGGGAACGGGGCATGGGTTTTCTCGGCATTGCTTGGCATGGTGGCAGCAAAGGGCGAGGAGCTGCTTGCACATTGGGCAGCCTCCATTGCTCCTGCGCTGGCAGCTCATGGTGTGCTGCACAACGCGCTTCATCTTCTGGCAGGGCGCCTGCGGGCAGTTGGCGCTGCGGCACTGGGAGGCATGCAGCAGAACTTGGATGCAGCGCTGGATGCTCTGGGTCAGAGGCTCCCGGGGGCGCCTGGGCACCAGCTCACCCGGGTTGCCAGCCTCAGCGCCCCCCTTGGCCCCTTCCTCCAGGCCCAGCCCCACCTTCACCATCTTGTGGGTGTGGCCCTTCGTGTTGTAGCAATTGATGCAAAGGTTGTAGTCGTGGCACTCAGTGCAGTGCCAGTATACCTCCACCTCCTGCTTGCACTCACTGCAGGTGTGGCGGGGGGCCTGGCCCTGGTTGTGCAACATCACGGACATCGACATCGCTAAAAGCAAAAAAAAGAAAAAAGCTTGAAGAAAATTGGCATAACTTCTGGTTCCTCTTAGTAGCTGCCTAAAGACCTTAATACAATTCTTAAATTTTATTTAATATCAGCTACAACCCCAGTTCTTTTCAAACATCAACCTGTGGTTCAACAAGAAAGAAAATATATGTAAACTATAACTCATTTTCTGTGTCATTTAGGGAAAACATATGACATCATATAAAGGAAAGTTTCAAGATGGGATTGAGCTTTTAGTAGTGGCATAAAGTCTTTGAGTGGTCAAGGCAGCAGTTATATCTTCCAGGCATTCTTTTTTTTTTTTCTTTCTGTCAGAGTCCTGACAAATTTCTGAGCGGATCTGTGAAATCTCAACCTCAATGCTCCTGATTCTTCATAATTTTACCACTTACTAAGAATCTGAATGCAAATTTCAGGTGATTTTTAACCTCATTTCTTCTCAACAAATATGGCTTTGTTAAAATATACTACATCCTGACTAAGAACCCAATCTTAATTTTTCTTTTTGCTTAACTGACATTGACATTGCTGACCTTGACCCAAATTCCTTTTCAACGCTAATTTGCCCAGTTATGAGGTCTCAAGATTTTTCTTTTGACCTAGTTAATCTAATGTCAAAGATAACTGTGAATACTCAAGCATTCCATAAATCTGAAGATGTTGAAATGCTCTCCTATTTAGGAAACCAAATGTAAATGCATTTAATTTTATCATCACAATGACCTTCTTATAAGTCACAATAGGCTCGCATTTGAAGCGAGTTTTTAGTTCACAAGTTTTTCTTTGTCTGGGAGTATTCACCATCCTTGTATATTTATGAGGTGACTTGGTTTTCTCAGAGTAAATACCTCTGACCTACTCTTTTCCTTTATCACCCAGTTCTATTGGAGCTTTTAATGCACCTACTGTCCTTCAGAGGATTTCTGTCTCCTTTGTTGTTTGACTTCAGTTGATATTCTAAGACCTGAAAGTCAGGTACTTCCAAAGAGGAGAAATAAATTAAGAGAATTTTTTAAATGAATTGTTTGGATAATGGTTTCATTGCATTCATATTAGGTGTACGAAAGTGTGCTGAGTCTTAATTGCTGCTATAGAGCAATTACCAAGGCTATAAAGAAGTTATCAGCAGTGTTCTGGGATAAAGAAAAAAAACATATTTTAACTATGCATAAAATGAAAGTTTCCTTGTTTATTTCCACTCATGTTCTCTGTGTATAGAGTCATGCACTCATATCTTGAGAGGCTAACAATCAAACTTCCAACCCGACTCATTACTTCCCTTTTTTGAGGCATATATAATACTTTGCTTATTTGAATTCAAGTTTTTTAAATTGGAGACAAATTACACGGTTTTACTTTGAGGAAATCTTGCATCAGCCCCTAACAGTATTCTCGTACCTACAATACCCCTGGGCCACCAAACCACAAACAGGAGTCTGTTTCTCAATTTTTTTTTCTTTTATACCATTCGGGGTAGATAGTGCACTTCTATTTGACAGATAATAAAAAATATACTTGAAGAGATAATATGTGGAATATATACTGGGATACAACTGAAACAGGGATTTTAAGGGAATATAGGCAGGCTTAGGGAATTTTTAGAATTGGGGTCCATGGAAAAACACAGAGAGAGGGTACATTTCCATAATACAAGGTAGCCAGGTGCAGTTATATTCCCATAAGACAAGGGAACTGGAAGTAGCTAAAAAAGGTCTATATTTATAAAAGAAAGGAGGAGGAAGAAAGCCCAGAGGGAACAGGAAGACCATGAGGGAGGAGGGCCTCAGGAATCACTATAGTAACTAATTGGAAAGGGAATATTGACCAATCAGAGGGGATATCAGGACACAGGAACTGCAGCCTTTATAAACCATGGAAACAGGAAGTTTGTGGGACCCTTTCCCCTTCCCGACATGGGAGTCCACTCTGTGGGACTATTTCCCTCTCCCCATGTGGGAGTCTGTACTTGTTCTTCAATAAATCTCCACCTTTTCTATACCACCGTCTGTCCGTGGATTCATTCTTTGACTCCAGCAGACAAAAAGCCCGGGTTCCAGTTCAAAAATTCTGTATCACAACTTAAATGTAACCTCTGACTGAACATCAAAGAGTATTATGGACATGTTGCTACACTAATAAGAAATATTTGCTGCCTGTTTCCTAACATGCAGGAAAGGCTCCAAGAATCAGAAGGAGCCAGATGGAGATGAAAACAAGAAATGCAGCTGGCCCATCTGCCAAACACACTGACTCTAGCATGCAGTCTGAGGAGAACTCAATGACTTCCCCTGGATAATCAACCTTATTCCTGAAAGTAGTCTGTTCTCTTGGCTTGCTATGTAATAAGCTCATAAAAATAAACATTTACCAGGCATGCTATATATTGTAAAATGCAATGCCATGACTTTTTTTTTTTAGCAAGAATGGTACTGTTATTCAGTTGCTTAGTAATATTTTTCCTACTTGCTCTTGTGCAAACTGAATCTCATTTGTTCTTTTCTGCCTACAGACTTAACTTATTTACAACCAGTTATATCATTCTCTTTCCAAACTGTGTTTTATAGCTCCTTCCAAATTGATATGATCTGCCAATCTAATTCAGACCCTATTTGCCCTGTATTTATGATCAGAAATCTACTTAATAGAGCCAAGACTCATTTTCTGGTACTTCAAAGGTCCTACTTTCATCTATCATCCTCTACATTTATGATCTCTTAGTTTGTTTTTAATCCATTTTACTGTGTTCTTATCAAAACTTATTTGACAATTTGTATACATTTACTTGCACCACTACATCAACCACCTTATTGAAACTTAGGCATTTATTATCCATAGTTCTCGCTCCATACGCTAATTTCATAATCTGTCAAAGAAAACCCACCCACAAACAAATCAACTTTGCCCAGCATGATTTACTGTAAATGATTCCACTGTGTTTATTTTGCGTGATTTCATTGTTTTCTAGATGTTCACAGAATTTCTCTCATGCAGTTTTATTAGTGACTAAGTCGTGTTTTGTGCTTGGGGAAAGGCTAAGTGAGTCTTTTGAGGAAGGTGTTATTAACTCTTTCAGGTAGAGTAATTTAGTAAAAGTAGCAATTATAGATGGACACATACATACACATGCACACACAGAAACATAATCAAATTCTTGCACTTCCCCATGATGCCATGATGTGAACCCAACAACAGTAAGAATAATATTTTAAGTTTTTATATATCTTGTCCCCACCTACATGTTCCTTTAAAGGTAATTAAATTATTTAAGAGAGTCATTAAATATTTTAGTACATGCATTCACAAATTTCCAAATATGTTAAGAACTCCTGTGTCTACTAGTTATTTATTACATCACAAGAATCAAACTTTTGCCCTAACCGGTTAAGCTCAGTGGATAAAGTGTCAGCCTGCGGTCTAAAGGGTCCCAGGTTCGATTCCAGTCAAGGGCATGTACCTTGGTTGCGGGCACATCCTCAGTAGGGGGTGTGCAGGAGGCAGCTGATCTATGTTTCTCTTTCATTGATGTTTCTGACTCTCTATCCCTCTCCCTTCCTCTCTGTAAAAAATCAATAAAATATATTTTTAAAAAAAGAATCAAACTTTCATTGCTGCTTCACCAGTGTTCTACTTAGCATCACCTTCACTGCACTTGAGCACTCAGGGTGCTCTAGTGGAACTCTGACATACAGAAATGAAAAAAAAGCAAACACCTAGCTGTCTGCATTCTGGGTCACTTTGTCACCACCTTGTGCCCTTGATTGTACATTGTCCTTTATGAAGGTGCCTCCTTCAGCTTTTGCCTAAAACTCATTTCTCCAAGTGGTTCATAATCAGATCTCTCCATGGATCTGAATGGGAAACACACACTATTCTCCCCTAACACTGTTCCATTCTCTTTCCATGTACCTATAGCAAAAACCTTCCTCTTATGATTACATCAGCAAAAATAATGGACAAAAGAATAAGTCAGTTGATATAATTCATCTCATCTAGAATATCTACACCTAATACATGCTTGAATCTCAGTTTGGGATTATGGTAGATTTCCACAGGTACTAAGGCATATGTATGAGTTGACAGCTATGTGGATGGGATTAGGGAGGGCTTGCTATTTTAGTAAGATTGGGGTTTCAGTATCAAGATTCCAAATCCTATGTGGGGCATCAAAAATTGATCTCTTGGACATACTGAACCAAGGTGCAAATAACAATGGTCTGATATAATTTCTGAAGGTCTTTGTTACTGCAATTCTCCTATAATACCTAACTGGTTAAACTCCCTGATTGTATTCTAATGAAACAAGTATTTCTTTTTTTTAAATATTTACCCGTTAGTGGTGCGGATTTTTAAAAATATATTTTATTGATTTTTTATAGAGAATAAGGGAGAGGGATAGAGAGTTAGAAACATCAATCAGCTGCCTCCTGCACTGGGGATGTGCCTGCAACCAAGGTACAGGCCCTTGACTAGAATCGAACCTGGTACCTTTCAGTATGCAGGCCGACGCTCTATACACTGAGCCAAACTGGTTAGGGCTGAAACAAGTATTTCTTATGAAAGTACTATGTTTGAGACATAGTGCAGAAATTGTAATTAAACATGAATGCAAACAAGAGGGAAATTCACAGATAAGGTCTGTAGAAAGCATTTAGGTAGCACAGAGAAAGGAAGGACTAAGTCTGCTTTGAGGAATATGATTTAAACTAGAAGTAAAAAACAAAAACAAGTTTACTCTGAACTTCAATTTCTTCATTTGAAAATAAAGTTTAACAATACCAATTCTAAATATATGGCTGGGAAGAGCCCTTAAAGTATTTCAAGATGTGAAGAAATTATTTGCTTATAATGTGTTGTATTGATACAAGGTGAAGGGTTAAGTATACTATCTCTATTTTCTCTCCCCCCACCTTTCTTTCTGGAACTCATTCAGTCATGCATTAATCTCTAATTCTTTCCAGAAACTTCTTTTGGTAAGATTACCAGTGATTTATACTTTGCTAAACCCAATGGCCAATTTTGATTTCTCATTTTCTTTATCATTTGATAGCATTTGACAATCCTAAAAAACTTCACCTTTTGACTTCCATGATTCCATGTTCTCATGGTTATCCTCCTCCCTTAAAAAGGTGGAATATGCTGGAAGAACGAGAGGTTTCTATTTGTGAAGCAATTAATATCATACTATGGTTATCATTAAACTCACTCAGGCTGCCTGCTTCACTGGCATGTTTCCGTGATACGGGGCAGAGTATCCCATCCACCAGCACCACCTGAGACTCCCAGAAGCTGCCCCCAGGATGGAAGAGGACCAAAAGCTGCACACCCCACACCAGGGATTGACGACCTCAATGGCTGAAGGGAAGAGGAAGACAGCCCTGGAAATGCTTCAGGCAGTTGGAGCAGATAGAGACTGTGTGGTATTCATTTTGCATGAGGACCACCATACCGTAGGAAATTCTCTTTGTTACATGATCATGAAGAACCCATAAGTGGAATCTGTGGTTACACTACAACCCATCCTTCAGAGAGTAAAATTAATTTATGCAGACTAGAGGTGCTCTTCCAGCTGTTGAGCCATTTCAGAGATGCCTGAATGCCTGCCAACGTGTGCTTGGCAAGTTTAAGGCTAGCATAAAGGAATATAAGGAACAAAAAGCAAGCAGAAATGAATCCACATTCTAGTCCCCTGTGCACTATACAAGGAGGAGTTTTTAAATACAACATGATCTGCCCTTCAGAAAAATGTGATTTTAGCTATTAATCCCTTTTAGCTGTTGGAGCCCTTGCAAGAACCTTTGTATTCTGCTAATAAATTCCCTCTTTAAAATAAACTAAAAAACAACAACAGCCCGGCTAGCACCTATAAACCAGGAGGTCACGGTTTGATTCCTGGTCATGGCACATGCCCAGGTTGAGGGCTCAATCCCCGGTGTGGGGTGTGCACGAGGCAGCCAATCAATGATTCTCTCTCATCATTGATGTTTATACCTCTCTCTCCCTATCCCCTTCTCTCTGATATCAATACAAATATAATAAAAAAAACTCACTAAGAATACTATATTTGACTACTGTTCACCTCAAGTGCCTTAAATGTATACAACAGTATTTTGGATATGAAAACAAAGTCCCTCTGGAAAAAAACATGGTTTGTCCAAGGGCCAAAGGAAGCTAGCAGGACTACAGTGCAGACCGATGTGTGATACGAAATGTAATTTGAAAGACAGGCAGAAGCTACATCATACAGGTCTTTAAGGGTTCTGATATGAAGTCTGACTTCCATTCTGTGCATCATGGGGCATTATTGAAGTACTTTAAGCACTGGAGCTGCATAAACTGATTTCACTGTATACACTGATCAGTTCCCAGGAAAAATTGATACAGATACTCTTTTGGGGGTTATTCTCACTAAAATCCCCACCCCCCACTGCCAGATAACTCGGTAAGAAAATCACCTTCATAACCACAAAAATTTCAATAAATTTTTAGTACCAGAAGTTGAAATATGAACAAAGAGCTGAAGCACATGAAAGATGTGGTGAATGCGTTTCACATAAGTAAATGAAAATGTAAAAGAAAATAACAAAATATTAAAATAATTTTTATTTTTAAAATATAGAAGTAAAAACTGAAGGATATAGAGGAAGTATGGAGAACTGTGAGGAGAAAATATAAAAGTAAAACAATAATGTAGTCAGAAGGATAAGGAAGGATACTATATCTACTAAACAAGAAAAGAATAATATGACAGGATGCATGGTCAGAGAAAAATAACAATAGGATAGTTGAAATAAATAATATAGTAAAGATGATAAAACTTACATAGTGGGTAGTTTCCTGGAAAGTAGAGTGAAAAGAATGAATACTAAAGAGGAAAAAAGAAACCAGAGAATTGATTTAGGTCAAATATCCAAGTAAGTGATATTCATTCCTATAAACACAATCATTAGAAGAGAGTAGAGTTCTGACTGGGTATCTCTGTTGGTTAGAGGTTCATCCTAGTATGTTGTGAGTTTGATCCCTAGTCAGGGCACATACAAGGAGCAACCAATGGATGCTTAAATAAGTAGAACAAGTGTCTCTCTCCCCCCCGCCTTCATCTCCTTCTCTCTCTCTCTCTCAAATCAATTAATTTTTTAAATAAAAGAGAGTAGAGGAAATTATCAAAGAAATTATGTAAGAAAATAAAAGAAATAAGTGTCCAGACTGAATTTTTTTTTTAAATCCGTAATAAACTATGTCATAAAATAGTGAAATTTCAGAACATGAGTGCCAAGCAGGAAATCATTAAAACTTTTAGAAAGAAAACAACAATACCACATAGTAATAAAGGAGAATGGATAATAGGGAATATGGTTGCCCATCAATCACACCTAAAAGTGAGTAATTAGCTAAAATAAGCATGGCCACTGCAAGCTTGAGAAACCTGAATATACTAACTTCCAAACAAAGGAAGTTCCCTCGTGCTCTCTCTCTCTCTATCTATCCCCCACCGCCCAGCATGAACGTGCACCACCACCACGCTA
>NW_006290147.1:301871-317152 GCF_000327345.1 Myotis davidii | reverse complement strand
CTCTCTGCCCACATGGCACATGGCCATGTGGAGCTCCACACATGGACTAATGGTCTTTAATTCGCTTGAATACTGAACCACATCTGGATGCAACATAGAAGGAAGCTATAGACACTGGCCTAGTTCTGGCTCTACTGCAACCCCAGTTACCCCTTTTCCAGGACTGGATTAAGGGGCAGGGGACTTTGGAACCAGAGAAATGTAGCCCCATGCAATACAGCCTTCTTTCACATCCCGTCTTCCAGTGGGGGCTTCTGAAAATGCTTATTTCAGTGGTGCCCCAAGAACCTCACTGACATGAATGTCTGAAAACTCTGGCCCATTAATTCTTCAGGCAGCACAAGGACATGGAATTTTTCTAAAGCCAGAATGAAAGCTCAAAGGCAAAGGAAGGGAAAAAACACACACACATTTAATTTGGGGGAAGGGTTTATTAACCCAGACTTTAAAATCCAAGTCAAATGATTGATTGATAATGGTAGAATAATTATGTGATAGGATTTCAATGCCCTACTTTGTTTTAATTTCCAGAGACCTTTTATTTGGAACTTCATGAAGCATGTTTCTAGGGGGAAAAAAACAGAGTAAAAGAAGAGAAGGATATAGGAAAATAGGAGATGCAACATGGAGGGCAGCAATGTAGGCTTGGAATAATAAGGGAATTAAGCTCCAAGATGAATGGTTACTAATGTGGTCTGAAGAGGAAATAGTCCTCCTCAAAAAAGAGAAACAAAGAAAGGAAGAAATCAAATAAGAACTAAATTCAACCCATGCATGAGATATTACTGTAAGTCCTATGAGAAAGAGATGCTGGAACATTTTGTGGAAGATGATGTCGGTTAAGGATAAGAAATACGCAAATATATGCAAACAAACATACATGGCAATGATTTACTCTTAGAAAAGCAAAGCACCAGCTAAGAAGGATATATTTATACTGCACTACTTGGCAAAGCAGTGAGAAAATATTTGATTCAGTAAAATGCTTTACATGTATACACATATATTAAACATATTTGCCATTCCAATTGAAAAGTTGTTTCGTTTAAGTGCCAAGTGATCCTGCTTCTTTTCATCAATGTATATTGATTTGCTACTTCCATCAGTTTTCTAAGTCTAGAAAAAATTTACATCATTGTCTGCTATTATTTTTATGAAAATAAATAGGAATACTTATTTTCTTCCAGAAAAGACGACTTGGGGGTGATAAATCGTCCTACTCTTTTATGCTTTCAAATAGTTTTCAGGTTCCTTTAAAGACTAGAGGCCTGGTGCACAAAATTCGTGCATGGGTAAGGTCCCTATGCCTGGCTGATCAGGACCGATCAGGACCTTCAGGCTGCCAGCCAGCTGCTGGCTGGGGCCTTCCTTCGCTCCGTGCCACCCCTTGGTGGTCAGCGTACATCATAGCAAGCGATCAAACTCCTGGTATCCCGGTTGAACTCCTGAGGGGACACTGCATATTAGCCTTTTATATATATAGATAATCGCCAGCACATGTCTTGTGTTTTCTCCTTAAGGAAACCATTCTCTAGATGTCCTTGCAGGAAGTTATAATTTCAATTGTCTTTAGCCATGTAAAATATCCCTTACTGTGATCAATTAATAATGGTGATTTAAAGAGTTATCAACCTGAGAAGCATTTACTTGAAAAGGTGATTTGCATTAAAGAAAGGTGATCTTGAAGTCCTTTCTCTTAAACCAGAAAACAGTAATTCTATATAAAGCAAAGCTTTCATTGTCTGAAAACAAAATTACATGCCTGCTTGCCATGCCTTTAGCAATGAAGCAGAAACAAGTAATTGGTTTTGAGCAGTTTTAAACAAGTATTACACAATTCTAATAATGTATTACTAACAAAATGTTCCTTTTTTACATTTCTTTTAATAAATTGTCATGTTGATCAGATAGAAGGAGAAATGGTATTCTACTATCTGGGTGATCTTGCATCAAAAAGCAAGGGCAAATGACATAAGAAATATTATTCACTGAGCATGGTTTAAAGAAAAGGCTTTGTAGTCATGGCAATAACTACCATAGGGATTCTGTATCCTTAATGAATGTAATATATAAGTATATAGTCCTTTGTAAAAATAATTGCTCCATCTCATTCTTAAACATATCCATATGAATATATAATATGAACATATAAATATACTAGAGGCCCGATGCATGAATTCATGCATGGGCGGGGTCCCTTGGCCTGGTCAGCTATCAGGGCCAATTCGGGCTGTCTCGCCCAGTCCTGGTCGGGGCCAATTGGGGCCAGCTGGTCGAGGGGAAGGGACCCTGGGAGATTTGGCAGGGGAGGTTGTCAGTGGGAGTGCACTGATCACCAGGGGGCAGATGCTCAAAAGAGGAGCTGCCCCCTGGTGGTCAGTGTGCATCATAACAACTGGTTGAGCAGTCACTTAGGTCTTTATATATATAGATATAGATGTATTATATACATTCATCAACAAAATCAGAATTGTTAAAAGTAAAAGATTGTTTTTAGCACTTTTACTAGATTTATGAGTTCTTAATAGAGACCTTTATACCAAATATGTTTGGAATAAGATTTTAAGTTAACAAATTATATGCTATTAACAATTATAGGTATTATTAGCAATTAGGTTTATATAATTAGCAATTATATAGAGAGTCACTTCTGAACAAAGCAGGGGTTGTGGGTACCAACCCCTGTGTAGTAGAAATCTTCATATAACTTTTGACTCCTCCAAAACATAACTATAGTCATCCCTTGGATTCCTTCAGAACCTTCATGGCTACCAAAACTCAGGGATGCTCAAGTCCTTCCTATAAAATGGCCTAGAATAATGTGTGCAGTTGGCCCCCCACATCAGTAGATTCCCAACCGCAGACTGAAAATATTGTGTTTGCCCTAGCAGGTTTGGCTCAGTGGATTGAGTGTCAGCCTGTGTACTAAAGGAGGACCTGGGTTTGATTCTGGTAAAGGACAAGTACCTCAGCTGCAGGCTCCTCCTGGCCCAGGCCCTGGTTGGGGTGCATACAGGAGGCAACCAATGGCTGTGTTTCTGTCTTTCTATCTTTCTTCCACTCTCTCTAAAAGATCAATGGAAAAATATCTTCCAGTGAGGCTTACCAACAAAAAAAAAAAAAAAAAAAAGAAAAAAAAAAAAAGAAGGAAAGAAAGAAAATACTGTTTTTCATTTATGGTTGGTTGAATTGAAATGCAAAACCTAAGGATTCAGAGGACTGACTATATATTTATTGAAAAAAAATTTGTGTATGAGTGGACCATGCAGTTCAAACACATGTTTTTCAGGGTCAATTGTATATCTATATCTGTATCTATATCTATATTTATTTATATCTAGTATATCTATATTATCTATATCTTGTGCCAAAAGTATGCAAACACACTTTCACAGCTGATAACTCAATTTTCACTCCTTTTCAGGTGTTACTGATCCTATACAATAAAAACCTAACATGCTAAGTCTCCGGTCATCCATTGAACCACTCAAAGCATAATATGTTAAGGCTGCTCAACTGCTTGCTATGACATGCACTGACCACCAGGGGGCAGACAGTTTACCAGTTGACCAGTCACTATGATGTGCACTGACCACCAGGGGGTAGATGCTCTGACTGGTAGGTTAGCTTGCTGCTGGGGTCTGGCTGATAGGGACTGAGATGGCCTGGACATGCCCTGGAGCCCTCCCACAGTCCTTCCCCAGCTGGCCAACCGCACGAGTCCCTCCCCGGCCCCGATCATGCACCAGTGGGTCCCCTGGCCTGCCCTGTGCCCTCTCGCAATCCGGGACCCCTTGGGAGGTGTTGGAGAGCCAGTTTCAGCCTGATCCCGTAGGCCAGGCTGAGGGACCCCACTGGTGCACAAATTTGTGCACTGGGCTTGAAATAATAGGTGAAGCCAGACTAAGCTTTGAACAAAGAAATTTGTCCTAAGTGCCACCAGATTTTTGTATGGGGATACTTATAAAAGATAAAGTTTATGGTACAAAACTAGCAATAGTCAATGAATTGAGGGTGCACAAATACCAAATGAAATGATTCTTGATGTTTGTGATTCTATTACTTCATGATATCAGCAGTCATCAGTTTGACAATAGGCATTTGACAAAAAATAATTATTCATTTCTGTAGATTCTTTTAAATTTTGAAAATGAACTGTATGTTAATAAACACTGACTTTATAATCATTCGAAGTATGTGTACATTTTTTGGGACACCCTGTATAAAGTTATTTTGGGAAAGCTATTTTTAAAGATGTTACATATTAAACCTTCAATTAATGCTTAATATTTAATACTTTGTATATGCTTAATAAAAACACATTCAGAGAATAATCAGATAGGAAATCAACTAAATGCATAATAGATGTAGACATACATATACCTGGATGCCTAAATTCTGGTTGCTTAAAAACACAATAGTCCAATTTTTCACTTTTTTCCCCCACATGTGATGCCCTTAAAAAGTGTTATATTGAAATACTCATTACCAAATCCAATGCCACCTGGATTTTCTTCTAGAAGTTTTGTGTTTTACATAGCTTTGTGTTTTACATTAGGTCTATGTTCAATTTTGAGATATGTTTTGTATAAGGTGTAAAGTATATGCTAATGAGAAATATCGGTCTGTAATTTTCCTTTCCTATAATGTCTTTATTTTATTGTAGTATTAGGGTTATGGTGGCTTCATAGAATGACTTTGATTTTCTGGAGGGGATAGTAGAGAACTGGTATTGTTTCTTCCCAATGGTTAGTGGAATTCACCAGTAAAATCATTTGAATTTGGTGCTTTTTTTAAAAAAGTATATTTTATTGATATTTTACAGAGAGGAAGGGAGAGAGATATAGAGTTAGAAACATCGATGAGAGAGAAACATCGATCAGCTGCCTCCTGCACATCTCCTATTGGGGATGTGCCCGCAACCCAGGTACATGCCCTTGACCGGAATCAAACCTGGGACCTTTCAGTCCGCAGGTCGATGCTCTATCCACTGAGCCAAACCAGTTTCGGCGGGTGCTTTTTTATATGGCTAGTAATCACTGATTCAATTTCTTGAATGGACATAGGACTATTCACATTATCTACTTGGTGCTTTGTGTCTATAAAGGAATTGGTTCATTTCATCTATTTGTCAAAATTGTGGGCAAAGTATCTATCCCTTTATTATCCTTTTCATGTTAATGGGCCCTGCAATGTGATGACCCCTCTTTCCTTTCTGATATTGGTAGCCTACCTTCTCCCTTTTATCTTCGCCTGGATATAGCTTTATGAATTGTATCGATCCTTTCAAAGAATTAGCTTTTGGTTTTGTTGATTTTCTCTATTGTTCTCCTATTTTTAATATCTGATTTTTGCTCTAATTTTGTTTCCTTTTCTAACTACTTGAGGTTCAAATGTCTCTTCATTCTATATTTTTCTAAAGTATAAGAATTATTGATTTCAGAACTTTTGTCTTTTCTAATACATGCATTTAATGCTAGAAATTTCCCTCTAGGTACTACCTTTCACCTTATCTCACAAGTTTTGATAACTTGTATATACATTTGTTGGGGTCCAACCCCAGCAGGTCCAGGGGTCCCCAAAGGTTTGGATAGAGTCGGTGAAGAATGAATAACATGGAGACTGCGTTCAGGTACCCCAACATACATTCTTTACTCAATTTAAAATATTTTTAAATTTTCTCTTGGGAATTCTTCTTTGACCAATATGTCATTAACAAGTGTATTTTTCAATCTCCAAATATTTGGGGGATTTTTCATTTATCTTTGAGTTATTTCTAGTTTAACTACATTGTGGTCTAAGTAGATACTTTCGATGATTTCTGTCTTTTTTAACTTGTGAAGGTGTGCTTTTATGGCCCAGAATATGGTCTATTTGGGTGGATGTTTCATGTGAACCTGAAAAGATTGTAGTTTCTGCCTTTATTGGATGGAATATTCTATAAATATCAATTTGATTAAGTTGATTGGTTGGTAATGTTTTTCAGATTAACTATATGCTTACTAATATTCTGATTGACCTATCTATCAATTAATGAAAGAGGAGTGCTGATATCTCCAAATATAATAGTGGATTTATCTATTTCTTTCCATTTCTATCAGTTTTACTTCACATATGTTGATGCTGCCTTGTTAGATACATATGTGTTTAGGATTGTTATGTCTTTTTGAAGATTCATGCCTTTATACTTATCAATATATAATGTCTATTTATTCAAGACAATTTTCCTTGCTATGAAATTAGCTTTTTCTGAATTAAAGTAGCTACTATAGCTTTCTTTTGATATATTTTAGTGTGGTGTATCTTTCTCCATCCCTTTACTTTTATTTATCTGAATCTTAAGTCTTTATATTTGAAGTGAACATATAGTCCTATTATTTTATTTTGTTTAATCTCTATTGTTGAAAGTATTATATATGTCCCTTCCCCCCCATTAACCCCTTCTAGCCTGCCCTTGCCCCCTGCCCCAGGCCTTCACCACCCTATTGTCTGTGTCCATGGGTTATGCATATATGCATACAAGTTTTTTAGTTGATCACTTCTCACACACCCACCCTCCCACACCTTGCCTCTGAAATTCCTCAGTCTGTTCCATGAGTCTTGTTACTTTATAATACATTATGATAATGTTAGTCTTTTAGTTGGTATATTTTGACCATTCACATTTACAATAATAATTGGTATAGTTGGACTAATAACTACAATCTTTGTTTTCTGTTCATTCCACCTGCTCTTTGCCTCCTCCCTATTTTCCTTCCTTCTCTAGTTTTATGTTTCATGTGATTCTATGTTTCTCTCTTAGCATATATATTATACCTTTTTATAAAAAACTGTAGTAGTTGCATTAAAGTTTGCAATAACATTTTAACAAATCTAAGTCTGCCTTCTACTCTATAATAATAAAAGCATATTATGCTAATTAGGCAGACATCCTTCCAGACATCCTTCTATCCTTCTGGACGAAGCGGGGGCTGCAAGGGAAGCCTGGGTCTCCGGTGCCTGCTGGTGGCCGGAAGGAGGGTTAGGGTATTTTTCCATTGATTTTTAGGGAGAGTGGAAGAGAAAGGGAAAGACTGAAACATTGATGTGAGAGAAACACATGTACTGGTTGCCTCCTGCACAGGCCCGACCAGGGCTTGGGCCGGGGAGGAGCCTGCAACTAAGGTACATGCCCTCGACCGAAATCAAACCCGTGACCCTTTGGTCTGCAGGCCAATGCTCTATCCACTGAGCCAAACTGGCTAGGGCCAGATGTGTATTTCTAACTGGAAAGGCACGGCAATGTGTAGTCATTGAAGCCATATCAAATATTCACAAAGTAATTAAATTTTTGTTCACATATGTTAGAAAAAATAGACTATTTACAAATTCCCAATGTCCCTTGAGACTTCTTTAATATGCTGAGATACCGAGAGTGTAGCTTGTTAAGTACATGAAACTTAAAAAGAAACAAACAAGGAATTAAATAGTCTCACTAAAATCAGAGATTCTAAATGTTCTTTCCTTATTTACAGAGGCTTATAAAAGCTGAAATAAAGTCTTTCTGCAGAATTCACAGGTATCTATGACAACACAATTTAATAGGAGCTGACAAAATACAACTCAGCAGACCTATAAAGGGAGATCTTTCAGACATTAAAAAAAGAACAGTTTCCCACTTATTTTAGAGGACTAAGTTGCTGGAAGTCTTCACATTTTACTTTGTACCAATTCTTTTCTCTTTTCATTCCATTTTACACAATATATTGGACAAATTTGGGATTAATACAACTATTTATGAAAGTGACCATTTTAGAAACAGGATAAAGGAAGATAACACTCCTGTCTTCAGTGAAGAGCTTTTAGATCTCTTAAATCTTTTGTTAGATAGTTTCAGAGGTAGTGTTCAAGTTAATTGATTCTGAACAGAAAAATACTCTGGCCTGCTAAGCGAGAACCTCTAACATTGAAATTATCTTGATATATAGTACTAGCAGAAGTTCGGTTTTGTCTTAGCCCAACTGGCTTCTGTCAAAATGAGTAATGCTGATATTTCAGAAGCTTGAACCATACATAACACACAAGATAAAGGCATCTGAATGAATAAACACCATCCCTTTAGCATAGGTATTCTCCTAGAAAATTGGTTTAGTAATCAGAAGCTAATCTGTAGCAATACTGAAGCCTGAGGCATATGTTAAGACCTTAGGATGGAAAGGTGGATATGGTATAGTTTGAGGGTGTAGGGTTGAGCTCACTGACAGAAAAACTCATGTAAAACAGGTCTATAACTGAGGATACAGTTAGACAACGCTTGCCTCTTTAGGTGATAGAAAACATCATCGGAGATTAATGGTTGCAAAACAACGTGAGGCTAAATATAAATTGGAAGAGAAGGTGGTTGTTTGGCCATTCATGGGTCTGAAGGTGTTTTCCATATCATAGCACAGATTAATAGAGTCCAAGGAGAGCTGTGGACTCACTGGATGGAGGAGACAATGAAAAAAACTTTGGGGTAATAAAGGCAGCTGAAATTTGGCAGATAGCAACTGTAGAAGAATTGTAGGAAAAGAGTTCTAAAAATATAGGCATAAATTCTCCCTTGGGTCCTTGGCCAGCTCCTAATTTGAGCATAGGAGGGTGGAATTCTAGAAGGCCAAACAGAGAACAACATCAAGAGGCTAGAGAGACAGAGAGAAATTTCAGAGGTCGCATAATATTGAGGAGACATTGGAGCCTGGGTTCATCCAAAGGGAGACCTTCCTGAACACACTAGATTTTTAGTTGACACCCCAGAAAACCTATGCCCTAGAACAGGGGTGGGCAACCCTTGGCATGCGTGCCAAACATGGCACGCCAGTAACTTTTGCTGGCACGCGAAACCCCCTCTTATAATCTTCCATTTACAACTTTTTTCTTAATATCGGCTTTTTTATTTTTCAGATAAAAGCAGTGTAGGTGCATCTTAGATAAATAAATAATTTTACATAACAAGTTATCTTAAAGACCATAGACATGGATTGACGAGAGAGGAGAAGTGCAATTTCAATAGTGTTGAAAACGAACTTCTGAGGACTTGGAATGCCATTCCAGAAAATTTTTTCTGTTTAAAAAAACTTTGCAACAGCATTACTCTCCATGTTTTCATCTACATACACTTGTGAATCTTTGTTCTCAGTAATGAATTTTGTTAAGTCTTGAAATAGCAGTAGCCTGACGGATGAAAGTAGTAACTCGTGCATATCTCTGAAGGTCACGAGATATAAACCTGATGTAAAATCTCTGTCATCAGTGATGCAGCACCAAAAGTCCCACTGATAATATCAAATAGAGTCATAAAGTTTTCTGTCAAACTATCAGTGTACACGTATACATTAAAAAATAAATGTATTTTTCATCATTATATACTGTGTTTTGTCGCTCGAATGGACTTTATTATTTCTTCAAGGTTCGTCACATACGCATTAAGTGATATCAAGTAGGCGTAACATGTTCTCAAAAAATTAAGGTTGGCACGCAGGAGAATTTTGAGTCAGAGATTTTGCTGGTTTTGGCACGCACTCACAAAAAGGTTGCCCACCCCTGCCCTAGAACTTACAAAGATGTCCTAAAAATACAAGCAAACAGAAATGGACCCACTGTAACGAAGCTTAAAACTTACTTGGTTTTATCATGATAGGAACAAATAATATGAAATCTACCCTCTTGAGAAAATTTCCATTGTATAATACATTTTGTTGACCATAGGCACAACGTTGTTAGACTTGTGGTGATCAACTTTCTTAAGAGGAAGATAACATAACTTGACATTCTACTAAATGTAAAAAACAAACAAAAAAACAAGCAACACATACCAAGAAGAAAAAAGTAACCTTAAAAGTGCTAATAAAATCAATCTCAGAAATGATATTTGAGCTGGAAGACAAAAACTTTTAAATAACCATAATTAATAAGCTAAATATTTACTACCTAGAGTTGTGGTAAGAATCAAGTGAAACCATGTGTATGCACAAATACTTAATACTTAAAGGCTTTTTTTCCACTTGGACATTGCTAGATAAACACTGTAAATTCGTAATAACTACTGATTTCTTGATGTTATGAAGAACACCAATCTTAAAAACAATTATATCAAACTCACAGATTACAGTAGTCTAAGACAATTATACTTTTATTTCACATTCATTACAGTCCAAATATGTCTTCCTAAGAATGTACCTTGGTTTCTATGATTGAACTTTTGTCTTAACTAGCAATATAATAAGCTATTTGAGTATGGTTTGCAAAAGATGCCTAATTTTAATAATAATATATTACTTTTATTCACTTAGCCTTCATAGTATGACTTTTCATGAACATTTGTTAAATTCTATGTTCGTTTGTTGTTATTCACCATTTATTGACTACAATATGAGGTACTGAGGGAACATAAGTATTAGACCATTCCATTGTAAGGCTAAAAGACGAAAAATTGTTATGAATTGTAAACCATAGAACAGCTTAAGCTGGGAAAATGAAATATTACAAGTGGCAAAATTTAGCAAGAATAAAACAGACCATATGTGCTAAAGCATTGTAAGGAAAATGTTATGTATAAGAAATTTCAATAAATTATCATCACCATCAAAAAACACTTAAGTGCCCACCTGAACCTGAAGCTCTTTAGAAAGTGAACAAAGCAAATTAGATAATAAGCTACTTTCTGTATAGAAATATTGTATGCTTAGATGTTTCATGAGTAACTTGTTTAGAATCTACATTTAGTATGTCGGAAAAAATACATGTTGATACTTTTCCAGTTTTTAATGTAGCATATAATCATTATGCAAAATTATTCACCTTTGAAGCTTCAGCAATAACACTGAGAGATAACAGAAGCTGGATCATTATCAAACACAATTAATTTATTGGAAATTCATTTATCAGAAACAATAATTTAATGTTATATTATTTGAAATAGTAAAAGAGTTTAGTGCAGGCTGTTGAAATCATCTTTCTCAAGGCCCTTTCAATGGGCTATATTGCAATAATAGCATTTAAGGGATTAAAAAAATCACTGGATAACACTTTCCCTTGCCTAATGTAGTTCCACTAAAAACATTTCATATTCATGTATATTATGCTAAGTGAAATAAGCCAGTCAGTGAAAGATAAATACCACATGATCTCACTCTCATTTGTGGAATATAAAGAACATTATAAACTGTTGAACAAAAATAGATAGAGGCAAAGAATCATTGAACAAACTGTCAAACTACAGTGGGAAGGCAGGAGAGGGTTGAGGTGGGTAAGAGATCGACCAAAGGACTTATATACATGCATATAAGCACAACCAATAGACGCAAGACACTGGGGGGGGGCCCGGTGGGGGGTAGAGGAAGCCAGGAGGAGGTCAATGGGGAGAAAAAAAAGGAGAAATATGTACTATTATTTGTAATACCTTAAACAATAAAATAAAAAATGGTTTATTCTGATTAAAAACATTTCATATTTAATCAACAGTCATTAATTTCTGTGCAATACAAATACTAATTCATTTATTCATTCACTCATTTATCTATAAATTTATTCATGTTCTAATTATTTACTGAACATCTATGTACTTGTCTGGTAGAATTCTAGTCACTGAGGACACAGCGGAGAGCCAGACATCCAAAGTTGCTGAAAATATGCGTGTTGCATTCTAATGAGGAGAACCAGAAACTGTCTGGAAATAGATAATAGCAGATATGAAAATTACTCTGGAAAAAATGTAGGGCTCTATACAAAGTGACAGAGGAACTGCTTTTAGATTTCAGGAAAGGCAGAGACCTGAGTTTCAATAAAAAGCAGGGGATACGTTAAGATTTTGGAAAACAGTGTTCCAGGTAGAGGGAACTACAAGGAAAAGGGATAGGAATGAATTTGCTTCATTCTTTGTTCAAGGAAGAGAAAAAAGGCCAGTGTGGCTACAGATTAGGGAGTAGGGACCTGGGGTTTGATTAGAAGTCTAATGGTAAGCCATTGGAGAGTTTAAAGAACAGAATGACCTGATTTTTAAATTTAAACATTTAAAGTATTATATATAGAGAAAACTGCATAAATCATCATTTATACAACTTGATGAATTTTTAAAAATAAACACATCCTAATAATAATCATGTCAAAAAAAGAATATTAATAATACCCCAGATGCCCATGATACCACTATGCCCCCAAAGGTAGCCAAGACTCTCACTTCTATCACTATGGCTTGGTTTTGCTTCCTTTTGAACTTTTATAAATGGAATCATACCATTTGTGTTTAGCTTCTTTTTTTGTTAATCCTCACCTGAAGATTTTTTTTTCTCACTGGTTTTTTAAGAAGAATGGAGGCGAGAGGGAGAAACACATCGATTGCTTACCTTCCACATGAGCCCCAGGATCGAACCTGCAACCCAGGTATGTGCCCTTGACCAGAATCAAACCTGAGACCCTTCAGTCCAAGGGCCAACACTCTAACAGCTGGGTGAAACTGGCTAGGGCTATTTAGCTTCTTTTGCTTAATCAACATTGTGCCTGGGAGGTTTATCCATGTTGTTACATGTACCAGTACACATAATGTGGAATAAGAAATGGCAAGAATATGCATATCCAGTGTTGCTCAGTGGTTGAGCACTGACCTATGAATCAAGAGGTCACAGTTTGATTCCCAGGCAGGGCATGTGCCTGGGTTTCAGGCTCAATCCCCAGTAGGGGGCATGCAGGATGCAGCCAATCAATGATTCTCTCATCACTGTTGTTTCTCTTCCCTTCCTCTCTGAAATCAATAAAAATATATTTTTAAAAAGACAGTGTTTGTAGAAACTTCCTTGTGAATTAAAAAAGTAATTTTATAAATGTATTTTTATTTCATAATTAAGTGAATAAAAATGATATAGTTAGAATAAAGTACAGCATTATTTTTATGTATTTATAAAATATTACATCTTTATGCATGTATATCTTTAATGCTATTACCCTGGAAAAATATTGGTTCTGTTTCCATATAAGTTAATATCAAATCTATAAAATTTGAGGAAAAATTGAATTATTTGAAATTGATAAAAATGTATACTATTTAGTTCAAAGTTTTAGTTCTCAGTTCGCTCCTATGAACAATATTTATTTAATAACAGATTGACCCACAAATCATTGGGAGAATACACAGAAGTCTTCCGTGGGAGAAGAAATAATTACATCTTTAAAATGGATAATAGTTCAAACCTTTTTTTTTTTTTATCTCACATCAATAAAGAAAAGTTGATTAAATAAAATCTCCAGCCCAAAGTACAATATTTTCATTTCTCAAAATACTAGGTCTAAAATCTATGAATTTCTGGTTGTATATTCTGATTTTTAAAACTAGTCATTTACTTTTTCTTTTACATACACATCATATAAATACATCCAAGGCAAATTTTATTCTAAATAATGGCTTAATCCATCTTTAAAGTCTTCTAGTTTGTATGGCTAACACATTAATAGGACTTTAAGACCAGGACTCTCTTTTCACTATAGGCTTTTGTTTGTGTGTTTTACATTTAAACTTATATTAAGCCTTAGAAGGAAGGCAGGGGAGGGTGGAGCTAAGGGGGAGAGATCAAGCAAAGGACTTGTACACATGCATATAAGCATAACCAATGGATACAGACACCAAAGGGGTGAGGGCATGAGTGGGAGGAAGGGGGAACAATGGGGTGATAAGGACACATTTGTAATACCTTAATCAATAAAGGGAAAAAATAAAAGGAAAAAAGAGCATTAAAATCATATTTTTGTTAATTTAGAATGTGGTATTTTGTGGAAGAGCCATGCTCAAGGAGCCAAAGAGCCACATGTGGCTCGCGAGCCGCAGTTTGCTGACCACTGGTTTAGAATATATATATATCTTGTAGATGTTACATTTCTTTAACAGAAAATTATCTAATGGAGACATTTTGTTGTTTCTGTTTTGTTTTTGTTTTTTTGCTTTGTTTTTGTATTTGTTGAATATTTAGTTTTATTTCCTTGCATCTTCAAAAGACATAAAGTCAAATCTTTCTCATTGATACTTCTAAATAAATCTGCTTAGATTTAACAAAAATGTTTTACTTACTGATATCTTTATTCAATCAACTTGTCGTGTTTAATCACGCTAGTAAAAAGAAAAAGATCTTATGGCTTTCAACACTTTTAAAATCAAATTTAAAAATATCTGCTATTTAACTACTGTTATAGGTTATTTTATTCAATCATTAAACATTTAAGCAGTAACTTAAAAGATACTCAAGGCAATTCACAGAAAAAATAAGATCAGAAGCAATTAGTGTTTCCACTCATGCAAAACATTTGTTTTTATTTTTGTTTTGCATTTATAACTTGAACTTCAAAGAGGAGATATTTCTATGTTAGGGTAATACAAGTGACTCTTTTTTGTTGTTGTTCAGCTTGCTTTCCCCCGATTAAAACAGGAATGTGCTTACCAAATACTCTGCAACATGGAGGTTTCTGGATATTTTCATTATTTCTCAAAAAGCACAAATCACTTGCTACCATCTTATGAGAGGACATCTGCAAATCTTGGTAATATATTAACAAGCTACCAAACTATTAGGAATAGAAATACTTAAATGTGATCCCTAGCTGGGTTAGCTCAGTGGATAGAACGTTGTTGGCATGTGGACTCCTGGGTTTGATTCTGTTCAAAGGCAAGTACTTTGGTTGCAGGCTCCTCCCAGCCCGGGCCCTGGTCAGGGCTTGTGCAGGAGGCAACCAATAGATGTGTTTCTCTCACATCGATGTTTCTCTAGGTCTTTCCCTCTCTCTTCCACTATCCAAAAAAAGAAATACTTACATGTGACCTTTTTGGGAAAAGAATGTTAAAGACCACTTTCCATATAGAATTTTTATACATATTTATTTCTCAATTGAAATATTAATGATAAGACAAAATTAATAAGTTAATACATAGGTATGGAAATGTTGGCTTGCACAGAGGCATATGGGAAGTATTTTTACTTTATGATTAAGTGAATAATTTAAAAATTGTATAGTTAGAATAAAGTACAGTGTTCTCTTTAACTATGACATTAACTTTTGAAATTTGTCAAGTCATTCTCTATGGAGATAAATTGATGACAGTTTGAATTCATTTATTAAAGAAACTTCCAGGAGAAACCAAGATAGTGGCATAGGTAAACACCGGAAATTGCTGCCTCGCACAACCACTTCAAAAATACAACTAAAAGACAAAACAGACATCATCCAGAGCCACAGGAAGGCTGGCTGAGTGGAAATTCTACAACTAGAAGAAAAGAGAAAAG
>NW_006290147.1:298001-299960 GCF_000327345.1 Myotis davidii | reverse complement strand
CTCTATCAACATGTGAATCTAAAAATCAAGTGAATAAATAATCTGATGAACAGAATAAACTGGTGAATATAACAGAATCAGGGGCATAGAAAGGGAGTGGGCTATTCTAAGGGGGGAAAGTATTGTGGGGGGTGCGGGAAGAGACTGGACAAAAATTGTACACCTATGGATGAGGACAGTGGCGGGGGTAAGGGCAGAGGGTGGGGTGGGAACCGTGTGGAGGGGAGCTATGGGGGAAAAAGAGGAACAACTGTAATAATCTGAATAATGAGGATTTAATTAAAAAAAGAAACTTCCAAATCACATATTTTTATCAAGCAATTTGTTACAAAAGAATTTAATAAATGGAGGAATCTTAAAATGCCTCTCTGCTCTTCATTTTAGAAACAAAAAGCAGTTTGTAGAAGATAAGTTAACTGCTCTACCAGTGAGGATTGATGGTGTAAGAAACCTAGGCAAGCTAAGAATCAGAAACAGAAAAATAATGTTTTGAAATATAGCAGGATGCTCACAGAGCTGTGAAGCCTGCAGAATCAGCCTTGTAAAGTAACAGACATGTAGTCAGATAGGCAGGTGGGTATTCAGTCAAGTTCAGGAACATAAAAAGTCTGCTCAGAACGTCCCTGTGAGCACCTCTGTTACAGAATAAATGTCCCAGAAACCCTGATACTTACTACTACAACCAGACTACATAGTTTCTCAATTTCCCCTGGCCTTCTTGCTGCTACACCTTCAAATTTAAGAATCTCAGGTCAGGACACCCTAATTTGCCATGTCTCTTTCATGTACTTTTGTCAGGGCTACTTGAGGGAAAGAAGGAATATGGGCTATGATGGCTTTTGTAGTGGAAAACAGGGCCCTCCACCCAGACCATGTCGGCAAACTGCGGCTCACGAGCCACATGTGGCTCTTTGCCCCTTTGAGTGTAGCTCTTCCACAAAATACGACATGCAGGCGCGCACGTACAGAGCGATTGAAACTTTGTGGCCCATGTGCAGAAGTCGGTATTTTGTGGAAGAGCCACACTCAAGGGGCCAAAGAGCCGCATGTGGCTCGCAAGCCGCAGTTTGCCGACCACTGGCCCAGCAGGATTAACACAAGTGGAAACAGTCACCCTTCTCCTCTTAAAAAAAAAAAAATTGTTCAAATGCCGATTTGCAAAAAAAGATAAATAAAAAACTAACAAGTGCACACTACAGACTTTCCAACATCCAAATCCACCTTTCTTTATTTAAATTTTCAAAACCAATGGGCCATGCTCAGTTTCTGCGAACAGAAACAAAGTCACAATCTCTAGGTGATGCCTCAGAATTCAGTAAAGATGTCATATCAGTATTCTAAAGTGTATTACCACTATGCATCCCACTTATAGTAGAGAAGAAAAGCCAAGTATTAAAAATGATTACCTACACATGACACAACAAGGAGGTTAGAACATTTGGGTGGGAGAGTGCATTCTCTCTTTTTGTAGTTGTTCTCCAGATCGTTAAGTTTTGACTATGTTTCTAGCCATTCCATGTTCCAAGGCCCATAGCTCATGAGGCTTATGTGTTTACTTATGAGACTACAGTGTCTTTCTTTCATAAAATTGCAGTTTTCCATTATCACTTACTTCCAGACAATCTACACTAATAAAAGAGAAAAATGGTAATTGGCGTACGACGCTACCCTTTTCATTGGCTAATCAGGGTGATATGCAAATTAACTGCCAACTCAGATGGCAGTTAACTGCCAACAAGATGGCGATTAATTTGCATATGTAGGCACAATGCAGGGAGGTGAAAGGGAAAGCAGGAAGAAGCCCCCTGCCACTGACAGTGATCAGAGAATCAGGTGCCTTTTCCACTCTGGCCAGTGATAGCAGGAAGTAGGGGTGAAGCCAGCAATGGGAGCTGGGCACCGTAGAAGCAGGCAGTCCCCGGAGCTAGGGGTCCCTTGCCTGGGCCTAAAGCGAAGCCC
>NW_006290147.1:272488-297197 GCF_000327345.1 Myotis davidii | reverse complement strand
TGTGTATTGGCAAACTTATTTCCCCTTAATAATTAAGATCAGTCACTCAAACCAATGCCTGTTCTCCCATCTTTGGTTTTGGGGTTTTTTTTCCTGTTTACCCAAATGGCATTATAAAAGGCTGAAATTGCCAGGTGTCAGTCATTTAAAATTTAAGAGAAATATATTTCACATTGAAAGCATGCATTTTAGGCATAGTAAGACATTAAAATTATAAAAATCTACTGTAACTATGTGAATGCAGTTTTTCATGCCCTCTCCCCTCTCTCTAATAACAGATCTGATAACCAAGACAGCTACTAAGTGACTAATAGGAGAGGAACGTATACAGAAGGGAATGCTGGACAAAGGGATGATTCACAACCTGGGTGCTGGGTGGAACACAGATGGATAGAGCAACATTTCATTATGTTATTCAGAACAGCATGTCATTTTTACCTTATGAATTGTTTATTTCTGGAATTTTCAATTTAATATTTCCAGACTGCAGATGACCTTAATTAACTGAAATCATGGAAAGCAAAACCACAGATAAGGAGGGACTAACTGTAGTGTCTGAAAGTGAATTGCTGTTTAGATTTAGCTCAGGCCATCTTTTCTTTCAAGCGAGGTGAATTATTAAATGGGCCATTTAAAAATGTGGCTCCTGGGTAGATTCTTCCTTCTGGGCCACCTCTATCAAATATAACATCACCATCAATTTCTTGCATGGGCATATCATGCAAAAGCATCAATAATCTAGGCCCAAATATTTTCCTCAGTTCACTGTAGAAAAACTCCCCATGAAATCATAAGTATAGGCGTAGGAGGGGTGGCAATGAAGCCATAGTAGGCATTCCAGAATTTTAATCATCCTATCATATTACTAAATGTTGGAGCACTCCTGGCCCCATAACTAATTTTGGTGAATAAGAAATAAAATCTGGTTTATATTGGGCAGATATTCAGTTTGTATTTGGCAGATCAATTTGCATGGTCACCTATTGTCCCACGGTCAAGGGCATAGACTCCACCAAGATTTTATATATAAAAAGGACTGTTGATGACATCACTCACACACACACACATGTGTGTATGTATATGTATATCTGTGTATATCTATATTAATAAAGGGGTAATATGCTAATTAGACTGGGTCGACCGGCCATCTTCCGGATGTCTGACTTCCTTCTGGACAAAGCCATGGTGGTGGGGGCCAAGGCAGAGGCAGTTAGGGGTGATCAGGCAGGCAGGGGAGTGGTTAGGAGCCAGTGGTCCCAGATTGCAAGAGGGATGTCCGACTGCCGGTTTAGGCCCAATCCCTGTACCAGCAGTGGGACATTCCCCAAGGGGGTCCCCAATTGAAGAGGGTGCAGACTAGGCTGAAGGACCCACCCACCCCCAATGTGCACAAATTTCGTGCACCAGGCCACTAGTCTATTTATATTAATCTATATCATGAAGAGGGCTGGGCCTTCTAGAAAACACTAGTGGATTTTTTTCTCTGATTTATGAAGCCTTGACATAGTCTCTATGTATCTAACATGGATATTTTAGGCAATATTGAATCTGCTTGGACATAATGCCCAAATTAAAGATCTGCTTGCAATGCATCCTGAACTAGTTGGAGAGTATTTTCTGGATTTAACTCAAAGCACCCTTTGTATTAACTCAGTACAGATTGAATAGTACCTCCAGATGTTAGTGAATTAAAAATGAAAGGAAGATTCCAAAGTATTGTGTTTCCATCTTGTTAGTAACAGATGTGATCTTTCCTCTACTTTGGAGGGACTTTATTTATTTTTTTTAAATATATTTTATTGATTGTTTACAGAGAGGAAGGGAGAGAGATAGAGAGTTAGAAACATCGATGAGAGAGAGACATCGATCAGCTGCCTCCTGCACATCTCCTACTGGGGATGAGCCCGCAACCCAGGTACATGCCCTTGACCGGAATTGAACCCGGGACCTTTCAGTCCGCAGGCCGACGCTCTATCCACTGAGCCAAACCAGTTTTGGCGGGAGGGACTACTTTAATATGGTCCAGAAGACTAGACTCTCAGAAATGTTAGGTTTTTTTTTTCATTGGGTTCATCACTCTCTTTCTCTCACTCTGACTAGCATGCATCCTACAAGGATGTGTGAAGTTTCTTCTGACTCTTCAGGTCCTATCAGTGTGATGGCATAATGTAGCTGAACTGTGATAATGAAATGTGCAAGATTAAATTTGAGTTTAAATTTCAGGTGATGGCAAATAACATCTACTTTTCATTTTTGTTTTTTCAGCTCACTGCCAAGTGTTTCCTGCTGGTTTGTTTTTCGTTTACAGATTGATAGCTGTGACAACATGTCAAGGAATTACATAGGTTAATGCCAGTAAGGAAACATAGTCTATAAGAAACAGTGACTTAATAAGTACTTTTATGATAATTCACTGTCACTCTCAGACATATCCACTTCTTCATTAGTCATTTTATGATCTTGAATGGAGATATGATAGGCATCTCAATTTTTGCATTTTTTCTAATATTCAAACTAATCTTTGTGATTCTTCTAAGGATGCTGGATTCCCTTTTATTTATTTCTATAGTTTGTGGAAATTATTTCAGAGATATCCACATGCTTCTATACAACAGAAAGCCAATATTCCATAACTCAGTGAGCCAATGTGGGACCCTGTCATTTGTTGAGACTACTATAAACCATGCAATTATAGCTGCTGGTGGATGGAAGACAGGATGTATTTTGAGATCACTGCACTTCTACCATGTCACAAACACGGAAAACAATTCATGTTATAACCAGACCCTTCTAAACCTGCAACCTCACTAACAGAGCGAATCGGAGTTCTAGGCCCATGGGAGGTTTTGTTCACTCAGAGTCAGTTCAAAAAAGACCCATAAGAAATGGTGCCCTAAAAACCCCCACAAACAAAACAAGCTCATACATACAGAGAACAGATTGGTGGTTGCCAGAGGTGTGGTGGGGGAGGGTTGGTAAAAATGAGTGAAAGGAGTCAAAAGGTTTAAAAAGAAGATAATACAGAAACTTCATAAAGTTTGTATTACCAAATCAAGAAAATTCCATAGAAACAACTGTTAAATATTTTGGTATATTAAAGACTTCACTAATGCTAAGGAAGATACTAAAGAGATTTTTCATTGTTGAATGCAAGTCAAATTTGTAGAAAATACTCAGGTTGAAAACAAGTTGCCATTTAAGTTTATTAACGAACAAAAAGAGACTATAGGTTCTATAGTGGAAGACTTGGGGAAATTGGCAAAGTACTTGTTATGTTATTACAGGTGCTTCTTTAAGAGTTGGGTTCCTCAGAAGCAGATCCAGTGGCAAGGAGTACTGTACAAATGATTTATTAAGGAAGTATTCCCAGGAGAAACTATTAAAGAACTGGAGGAAGCAGGACAGGAAAGAGGAAGAAATCGAACAAATGGGCAAATTTTAGGTAGCTTTAGCTTATTCCAAAAGGAAACCTTTGGATTATAAATTATATCTCAAAATGTTCTGACAAGAGTCAATGGGGCTGAGGTTTCATATTCTCTCTCAAACATTAGTCATTGTCTAAAGGTTGTCTGAGGAGACAAACACTCAGGCACTTCTAGCTCTCTGCTCATGTGGACACAGCAGTCCCAAAGGCAGCTTTCCAAAGAAGAATTGGAAGTAAAGGCACACCATGTTGGAGGGGATGCACACAGAAACAAAAACTGAGTTCCAGTGGGATCCAATGGGAGCACTTCAAGGTCTACAGGAGATACCCAATGTTCCCTCAATTAAAGGGTCACAAGAACAGCAAAGAATTCTGACAGGTAACTGATTCAGGTCCATTTTCCAAAGCTGTGGTTTTATACTTAGACAACTAAAACAGGACTTCAGTGGGCTATTCATCTCTTTTGGCTCTAAGGATCCTATGATGAATTAACTACTGTCAAAGAACACTGTATTCCTGATATTTTGAAATACTACTACTAATAGTGCTACTTATGTAAGTATGCCACTTTGCTTACTTTTTGGGCTCTTTTCCCATTGTATACCCAAGAAAACTCTCATCTCTATGAAAATGAATAGTCATTTCAACTTTGGAATCTCTAACAAATAATCTAAAACTAAATAAAACATCCACCAAAGCGTTTTTCAAAGATTACAGTGATTGTAATCTTTGAAAATGCAGTTGTCTTTATAAAGGGAATATGTTGTTGGTTATCTTGGGAAGGGAGCACTAATGTTGTGTGGGTAGGTGAACCATGTCTGTTGAAAATATTAGTGTTCCTGTCATCTGAAATATTTGAATTCATGAATTATTGGAACCTCAAATTTGTTTAATGTGGGTGATAATTGAATTTAGGTCTGCAAATAGTGACTATGTCATAGCTGGCAGAGGGCAAAGTACAGTGAACAATCTGTTTACCTTGAGCTCATTCAAGTGAATGAACCACAGTTTTGTTTAGATATTCCATTCTACCACAGCCATGTGATTTATGGGAAACTGAGTCTGATTGGTTCAAGAATACTCAGATGTCTTAATATATCCAGTAAGACATAGGGGGATATTGCTGATGAGCCCATGGAAATTTTTTCCTTACTCCTAAGAGATCACAGAAACCATCCCATCTTCCTCTGGGCATGCTATTTAGATATGCTGCCTAGATTTTTGCAGCTACCAATCTCAAAAGGTAGCCAACTTTGTGGAATGAAGATAAAAGAGCTGGGAAGAAACTATGTCCCTAATGATATCACTGAGTTATTTAAATGCCTAACCCTGAAGCCATCCAGTATCTCTGAGCTTTGTGATATATGAGATAATGCATTTATTGTTTTTTTTTTTTAATCCAGTTTGAGGTGGAGATTCTGCCACTTGTGGGTGAAAGCACATTAACTGACAGAACTGGGAGATGAACTACCTTGTCTCATTGGCTTTCATAAGTGGAGGCAGATCTTTGCCTCTTAAGACTCCCATTTAGTCATAGGATTTTTTCCTGGGCACATTGAATCTCTCAGAGCATAGCAAGAGAGGCTTGACATGGGCAAGTTCTCTTCTTGAAATTGTTCCTACAACAAATATGAGTGATAACCTCTTTGTGGCTCTTGGCTCAACATTGATCATAGGGAAGGGGATAATTATGAGGTTGGATTTGCAGAAAAAAATGTTCTGAAAAGTTAATGTGATAAATTTATTCTAATTTTAGTGAGAAATTTTAATTAAGTACTACTCACCAAACACTATTATCAGGGCTATGCTATCTTTTGACATCCAGAAAACCACAGAGGTGCTCCCAATGGAAGAAAGCATGTGACTAAGACATTGTCTAACCACATTTCTTCAATAGGCCCACTTGAAATTAAGTGCAATACACTTATTTAGTGAGTGTGGAAAGATGGGAGAAAAAAATATAAGCATAAAATTACAGTTATATAGAATTTCTTGGGAAATTTAAAAACATATAGTTGGCCATAGGGAATTTATAAATTAGTAACAATTAAGTATCAGAATACATTATAAATTGGCAATATCTATCTATCTTTATGAATCTGGGATTTTTAGGATTTTGAAAGAAAAGTTTCTTCATTAAAATAAATTTTGGCCTGGCTGGTGTAGCCCAGTGGTTAAGCATCAACCCAGGCGGTCATGATTGGATTCCCAACCAGGGCACATGCCAAGGTTGTGGGCTCAATCCCCATTGTGGGGCATGCGGGAGGCAGCCAATCAATGATTCTCTCTCATCATTGATGTTTCTATCTCTCGCTCTCTCCCTTCCTCTCTGAAATCAATAATAAAAACATATTTTTGAAAAAACTTTGAAAAAGCTTTGATACTAGGACTAAAAACTTATTCTGAAGAAAAAAAACAAGATGTAACAATAAGCAGTCTCTAATTTAGAAGAAATGTCCATGAACAACTCATTTAGTATCATCAGTGATTAGGAAAAAGAAGCAAAAACAAAATAGGAACATTTATGTTTTCAGTCAAATGCAGGGCAATGGTGCCAATAAAACAGAATTTAGACTTGTACCAGATATGTGACTCACACAAATGCAAAATAATACCTTAGAGAAAATTATTGGCTTTATGGCTATTGGTGGGAGAAATAAACTGGGGTTAGGCAAGCATTGAAAAAGACCTTCACGCGAAACCAGGCAGAAAATTAAATGGGAAAGTAAAAGAAGATATTGGTCAGGACCACTGGGAAATTTATTTAAAGACTATTCTAATAGGGGTATCTCTTTCTAAACTAGAAATACAGCATTGAATTTAGCACTCTCTGATTTTAAAGAAACTTTAGTACACTCTTATATTCAGGGCCAAGACTCATTTAGAAAATTAAACATTAGGAAAATAAAAACAATAAAACAAAATTAATAAAAACAATATTAAACAAAAAGTGATATTGTGCAATAGTGCACATAAATAATAAAATGATTATTCAAAAAGTTCAAAATAAAGGCTTAACCACAGCCATAATAATTTATTGGTAGTGCAAACTATGAACATTATTAAGAATTTACAAATTTCAGTGGATTGATATTTCTATTATGAATGCAAAGTTCACCAAACTCTTCTTATTTTCACTTTTATGTATAGTTATTGAGCTTTAAGGTTTCCTGTTTTAAGTGGAAGGCTATAAAATGATACCCCACCAAAGAGAAACTATCAGACCCAATATAACATACCAGATGTATACATGACCAAAATAGGGATATGCTGGCCATTGGGACAGGACAAGCTTAGCCCATAAGTCAGGACAATCATGACAAGTGTTGGAACCATCTTTCATTCTACCAATAAACACCTACATACAGTTAGAGGGATAACCAAGACCTTATCATTCCTTTTTGATAATCAAATTTCCATACTTACGCCCACTATGCCCTTCTTCCAGAGAGCATGCTTTCTTTCTCTATCCATGATATTAGCATCCAAACTCAGAAACATATTTAGACACATCAAAACAGCATGACTATGTTCATTTTTTTTCAATCACAGTCTGCGTTTAATATTATTCTGTACCAGTTTCAGATGTACAGCAAAGTGGCCAGAAAATCATGCACCTTACATAGTTGCCCCAAGCACCCACCTGGCCTCACACAAAATGATCATGACACTATTGACTATATTTTCCATGTTGTAATCTATATCTCTGTGACTATTCTGTTACTTCCAATTTGTACATTAAGCCTGAAAACTTATCCACATGATGTTATAAAACAATCTGGTCCATTACATTTGAAGTGTCAGGCTGATGGCTGTGGCTAGTTTTGACCTCAATAAAGGGCTTTACAGATTTTCAGTACGGGCTATAGTATCTCAGGAGCCCTTATTTCAGCCTTCTAAGGCAGACAGGTCCCAGGGAATCACTAATCATTGCACATCTTTCCCAGAGTGCATTTTGAAGCCCAACATTTGCAGACAACTTGCACTCCTGTTTACCAAATTCACTTTATTTTTTCCACTTATTTAAAAATGTGGCGATCACATTCCACTATATTGGGAAAATGTAAAGGGCACTAAGAATTTTCCCCAAAACTGTACAATAATCTTTCAAAAAATCATGTTATCATAAAAAAACAAAAAAACAAAACAGTTGACTAACAAAAATCCTGTTTAGGCAGATCAACTTAGCATTATCAACTCCATAAAGTCAGGGCTCATGTATACTTTCTGACTGCTGTTATATCTCTACATAGAGACTGCCTGACACAGAGGTGCCAATAAATATTTGTTTAACGAGTAGGTGGATAAATAAATCTCAGTGTTTATCTACCATTAACTTAGCACTTGATTGCTGCCTAAATCTGATCTGTTAGACTCCAGTGATTTAAACCTAAATCTGATCTGTTAGACTTCACTTCTGAATTGTTTGCAGTGACCAGCATAAGCTGTCTCTTCTAGTATATCTCTATATTTAATTATCCTTATATTAATTTGACTTGTGTCTTTTCCTCAAGAGATTTTCATAGTGCTATATACATTAGTAGACACTAAGAAAGTGCTTGATCATAAGTCGGAATGAACATACAGTATCTCTGATTGGCGGAGAGTTTTTAGGCTGTGAACATATTCCTTATACTGAATTCTGTCTCACTCTTTTCTATTCCTGCCTCCAGTGCATAGAAGATAAATAAATACTGGCTGTTTGATTAAAAGCAATATAAAGTTGTTTAATATATTCTACTTTCAGAAAAAAAATGTGCTCTTCTTACCTAAACTTACACAGATAGGTAGTTTGCTTTCTAACAGCATTTCCTGATTTTATAAAGATTTGCCGATTCTACACCATTAAGGCAATTAACATAGATATAATTTATTCTTGTATCCTGTTAGCTTTATGAAAACTACTTTTTGCTCAGCCTTTATGGGCTCAACATGACGTATTTCATTTTGAAAGTAAATATGAACCAACATGATATATATGTTTCATATCTTTCATGTTGAAGGTTTTAGCCTAACTTGCCATTACTCTAAGTAATGGAGTTTGAAATAAATTATATGCCAAAGATAAACAGCACTATATTAAACAAGTAGATGAAAAGGGATATAAGTTCATAAACAATATGCACCAAAACATTGAGCAGTATATGGGATAACTATCACATCAAAGAGAATAGAAAATACAAAAACAAATCCTCAAAATCATACTGTAATCTCAAATCTATCACATACATTAATATAGATAGGAATGTCATACAAAAACATGCAGACATAACAATGACTTTTTAAACTATAGCAGCATATATTATGAATTGAAAACTGAACACAATGTAATACATTTTGATGGGAGGGCAGTAGAATGTCAATACTTTGCTCTAAAAATGTTGCCAAATTGCTATACAATAAAAACAATTCAATCTTTTTTTGTAAATTAATTCCAGTTAAGGCACAAGTAATAATTCATAGTTATTGCAGTTGAGGTTCATATCATTAAAAAATTTTAGTTTGTCAAAGACATTATTTTGACATTGGTTACTTGTAATTCATTGTAAATGTGCTATAGTGCATTTTCTGTGTTGTGTGTGTGTGTACAATTTGTTTTCTCACTGGGAATAGGTACATTTAATTACATTTTTATTTTTAAACTCATTCTTTTCTGTTTTGGAGGTCTTTATGTAATAAAGTTATGACATACCAGTTCTGATCTAATTTTCAATTGAAAACACCACAAATTTTCACCAAATCATATAATTTCATCCCTTTTCGTTGTCTATGTAATATATTTTATTCATAAACCAATATTATTATCCATACTTGGGAGACTTACTTTTAGATCATTTTAATTTATTAAGTATTATAGTAAATATTTTATACACCCCTTTTTAATTATCAAAAATGTTGGTGGCATGATTCCATTGTCTCAAGTAAGTAAACTGAGATCACATAGCTATTACTTGACAGAGTTGAGATTCAAATTTGTGTTGTCCTAACTCCTCTGCAAGAGCTGCTTTTCAACTCAAATTATGAGCTTCTTACCACAGACAGTTGTCAACCTTCTCCTATTCTATTGTTTGACTATTTAAATAAATCAGATACAAGTAGAGATGCTCCTAAAAATCTTCTCCCTTTCTCAAAATGATTGAACTTGAAAGAGAGAGAGGAGAGGAGAAAGGGGGGAGGGAGAAGTAGGAGAAGGGGGAAGAGAGAGAGAGAGAAAAACATTAACATCATTATAAACAACTAAATATTCAGGGTGACAGCCCTGGGAATGAATTATTATATTTATATTTCTGGTTCTCTTCAGAAAGAATACTGCTTTCAGACTAGCAGCCATCAAAAATGTCAGGGACACAGTGCTAGATTATAATCTCAATATTTCTTTTAGTGTCATGTTTTCAAACACCCTCCCCTACAATGAAGGCACTCGGGGGTTCAATTTTCTAACTGTTTCCTAAACCGTTTTTGTTGCACAGTACTCTCAGGAGATAACTAACAAAAGAAGGTGTACTGTTACAAGGTCGATATCCTCCACTCCACAAACCACCAATTGATTAACTGTCCACTGCTGCATACATTTCTATTCTAGAGAAAGAAAAGGAGAAAGGTCACTGAAAGCACTCACACTAATCTCTAGCAAGGGGATGGAGGTGGGTGGAGAACAACCAGAAAAATTAAGGGAGATAAGAGTTAATAAATTTTCAACCCATAACATTTTTTGCTAAATTACTAATTATAATGTGTGTGTGTGGGGGAAACTTAATAGTTTGTGACCAAAACTATTTTTTTAAGGGGAGAAGTGAGTCCGGCCACTGTGGCTCAGTGATTGAGCATTGATCTATGAACCAGGAGGTCATGGTTTGATTCCCAGTCAGGGCACATGCCCAGGTTGCGGGCTCGATCCACAGTGTGGAGTGTGCAGGAGGCAGCTGATCAATGATTCTCTCTAATCACTGATGTTTCCATCTCTCTCTCTCCCTCTCCCTCCTGTCTGAAATCAATAAAGATACATTAAAAAAAATAGAAGGGGAGAAGTGACATATAATTTTAAAAAGTCATTATTTAGGAAACACATGGTTAGTTTATTACTCCATAAGCTTAGGATGCTGTCACCAGCACCTTTTTTAAAAATATATATTTTACTGATTTTTTACAGAGAGGAAGGGAGAGGGATAGAGAGTTAGAAACATTGATGAGAGAGACACATCGATCAGCTGCCTCCTGCACACTCCCTACTGGGGATGTGCCCGAAACCAAGGTACATGCCCTTGACCGGAATCGACGCCGGGACCCTTGAGTCCGCAGACCGACGCTCTATCCACTGAGCCAAACCGGTTAGGGCACCAGCACCATTTTTATATGTTAAAATAGCTGGTCAAGCTGCTACTTGATATTTTATTTTGGTCATTTGGAAACTGGGAAAAAGTTGCTATCTACTCATACAATCATTAATAAACATAAGGGAGTTAAATGCATTTCAGGTGTAATTTATTTTACAATTTCTGAAATTTACAACCTGATACCATCCTGAGAGTATCTTTCACTGGCAGCCTCTTAGCTTCTCAAAACATTTCAATTTGTTCTTGGCTACACTTTACAGAGTTTATTTCCTCCATATTCCCACTGATGCCACTGTAATAACCTGGTTATTATTTAACAGGAACGGAGAAAAAGGAAGACTAAATATAGGCATGCAATTTACGCAGCTTTGCCAAAAAGTCACATTTAACACTTCAAGTCTAGTTCCTGCCAATGGATGGGGGAAGGGACTGGACAAAAGCAATTTAGAGGCATGCCCAGTAAGATCTGAGTGACATGGAAAGGTGCTTGCTGATCAATCACACCTGAAATCAAGTCAGTTGCCAAGATGGGCAGGCCACTGGAAGCACACAAAATCTAAATATATAACCTTCCAAACAAAAGGAGCGCCAGGTTCCTAGTTGTCCTGTGGCAAGGGGATATGGTCCTTTGTATCCACATGGCACATGGCCATGTGGGACTCCACACATTGACTAATGGACTTTAGCTTGAATACTGAACCACACCCGGCTGCAATGTGGAACGGAAGCTCTGGATACTGGCCTTGTTTCTGCCTCTAGGGAACCCCAGCTGCACTTTTTCCAGGACTGGCTTAAGGGGCAGGGGACTTTGGAACCCGAGAAATGCAATTCCATGCAAATAAAGCCTTCTTCTACATTCCCTCCTCCTGAAAATCCTTATTTCTGTGGTACCCCAAGAACCTCCACTTCACTCTCACAAGTGTCTGGGAAATCTGGCCCATTAATTCGTCCAGCAAAACTACAGATAAATAAAAACAGAGTAACATCTGACGTTGAGGCACAGCTATTCTTGATGCCCCCATTAGTTCCTCTAATTGCAAGAAAGCCTTGCATGGGGGTACCTTCAGGATGAATGATCACACTTGCACTCATAGAAAACATTCCAGGGAGGAATCAGGAATTCACTAAAACCCGAGAGCATTTAATCCCAGGCAAAGTTTTCAATTTAACCATTCATCACTTTCAATGGAATGTAAAGACTGTCTGGCTACCTTTATTTACTGAAGGGAGAAAATTACTGCAGAAATCCATAGAGCATTTGTCTCTGCAATAAACATCAAGTCAATGTGAGTTCTCAGAGACTACAGGGGTTGCTCTGTCACAGCTTTCTCAGTAAATAGCTTTCTCAAGTGAAGTTATCAGAGATAAGGTAAGAAAATATATAATCAGAAATGAGGTGATTTCATTAAAGGATTCAAGACTATCTTAAGTTTTCCCTTCATGGATGTGTGACATATCGCTAAGCATTACACTAGGTAAAGTAGGCCATGGACCTGTATTCAAAAGTATTATGCACAGGTTTAAGATTTTGAAAACCTGGAAGGCATTATAATTTCTTACCATTTATAAATGAGAAAATGTATCAGAAATAAACTAGGCAAAAGTAGTATCTGTTCTATAGGCCTGATGATTTTACTTGTCTGGGTTTCTGCAAAAAAAGTACTCAATCCTTTGTTACTCTTTACCAAGAGTACATTTTCCTAATCTGATGTAGAAAGAATCAAATTTGTTGCTCCCTCTCCAACCTAAATCTTGTCTTTCTTATGTTATCCCTAATGTAACATATTTCTGGTTCACAGATATATTCATGAACTGTGCACTTTACACAAAAACATGGGGTCAAACTCTTCATCTCCCCAAGCAAAAATTCTCTATAATACTTTTTTTCACTCTTTCACTCATATATCATGAAAAACAAACAAGCACAAAAACAAAAACAAAAACAAAAACAAAATAAAAGGTGATAAATGGCCACATATTGCCAGTGTTTTATGAGACCTACCCACATTCAACATTTGACATTTCATCTCACCTCTACTATTTATTAGACCCAAGAATCAATATTGATGTTATGTTTGATGATGTTCCACAAATCCTTGATGGACTGACTTTTAAAAAAATGTTTCTTATGATGGTGGGCCACCAACCTGAATATAATTATTTACTGTCTGGCCTTTAAATGTTCATAAATCATAAGTTTAACATTAAAGATTTCAACAGGTTCTTAATCACAGTTTTCTTTTTCATGTGTACTAAATGAAGGTATTTAATAAAATTTACCTTGTTTTTCTTTTCACACTGGTGAATTTTAATTAGAACAAATATGCCCTTGCGTTGTTTTGATTCCTATAATTAATTTTCTATAGTTGTTATTGCTCCAAGATAAAGAGTCTTTTTTAAAAATTCTAAATCTTGATATCTAATAACATCTTCTCAAAATATATCATTGCCCAGTTATATATAAAACCTTAGTTATGGTGGTCTTTTCCAATGTAATTCTTAGATAATGTTATTTAGAAAGCCAACATAAATGTGTGTATCTACACCAGAACCGAATATGTCAAAAATAAATAAATAAATAAATACGTGTATCTACATAGTAAATCTTTTTTATCTACACATATTGATGTATAGACATAGATATAACTTAGAAATGCAGTTAATAAAATCAGCTTTCAGGGAATTATCTATGTCTCAAAGGAACAGGGGTCTTATTTTCTTAGGCAACAAGAACCTGGAGAAATGGAATTCAGGGGTGATATATTTGTTTAAGAAAGATGTCAAGTCTACAGTATTTTTCTAGCTTCATACCCCATTATGCTTATAATATGACCTTTTTAAGTTAAGGCTGCAAGAGACTGCTCCACTATTAGCATTGAGCCTTTTTCAAGGCAGGAAGATGAAAGGGCACAGGAAAAATCTTCCCCTTTCATTAGAAAATGTAGAGATTTCTTGAAAGCCTAATACACTGGATGTCTATATCTCACTGACCAAAAACTGGATCATATAGCCACTCCAGCTGCAAAGGGCATGAGAGGAGGGGAGTGTTTTTAACTAGATACATTACTATCCCACACATTTTTAACTCAAAGAGAATTATAGTTAGCAAAGGAGGAGAACTGAATATTGGATAGGCAATTTCAAAGTTTTGCAGGATTGATGTGGAATTCAGAGATAGATGTCTAAGGATATCTCTAGATTTCTCTTGAGATACCTCAATTGTGAGTAAATACACTTAATATTGTGTGCAAGTTTTCTTTATAACAATGAGTCATACAATTTGCAATTCACTCTGCTAGGCACTACATATATTGTGTAAGATACCTATTTTTCTGCTGTGAAGAATCTTACACACTAGTAATAGAGACGGTTTATGTATAATGACTTAATATTAAGAACTCAATGTGTTTTCATACATGCATGTATATGCATATGGGGAGGAGAGAGAGAGAGAAAGAGGGAGAGAGAGATATTGAGCGAGAGCTCAAAATCCATCAATGGAAATTATGCTCTTAGATGTCTTAGAATGAGGTGGTGGGTTCCACTTCAATCTCTGACCCAGCTTACACCCTTTATTAAAGTTTTAAGCTGTGGTCAGTAAAGTGGACTTCCTTAAAAGGAAAAGTTTGGGGGGAATCAAAGAGATCCTGAATATCTCTCCAAAAATTTCCTTTTGTTTTCTTGTTTTCTACTTATCCTTTGTCTTTCCTCTTGCCTTTTTAAATCTCCATCCTATCCTTCTTTTATTGTTGTTGTTACTGTTGTTGTTTGTTGTTAATCCTCGCCTGAGGATATTTTTCCCATTGATTTCTAGAGAGGGTGGAAGGGAGAGGGAGAGACAGAGAGAAAGAAGCATCGGTGTGAGAGAGACATCCAGGTCCCCAGTCAGGCCTGGGATCAAGCCTGCAACTTATGTATATGTCTTGACCAGAATTGAACCCAGGACTCTTTAGCCAACAGGACGATGCTCTAACCACTGAGAAACTGGCTAGGACCATCCTATCTTCTTGACCTGACAATGGCTACTTTTACAACTTCTATACTTTGTATGTTAGGCCTTCTGATTCATCTCTGGTCTGATGCTAATAATGAAGAAATATCTGTGATGGCCAATCCTCCATCTCTTTGGCTTTACCTTCTTTTATGGGTGGCTTAGCCTACTCATAGTTTTATTTGGCCATACACAGAGAAGATGAGTAGTTGATTAACAGTAATGTTTTAAATATATTTTATTGATTTTTTACAGAGAGGAAGAGAGAATGATAGAGAGTTAGAAACATCGATGAAAGAGAAACATCAATCAGCTGCCTCCTGCACACTCCCTACTGGGGATGTACCTGCACCCAAAGTACATGCCCTTGACTTGAATTGAACCTGGGACCCTTCAGTCCGCAGGCCAATGAACGCTCTATCCACTGAGCCAAACCAGTTAGAGCAACAGCAAATTTTTAAAGGTAAACTATCAATGGGCCACCCAAAATGTGAGTAAAGTGCTCAATATTAAAATGATTGATTGATAAAGCCAATTTACTTTGGCCTCATCAGCAACTTTACCTCAAATCTCATGGCTTTATCTTACGCATTTTGGCTTCTTGGATATGTTGGGCACTGATGATCATACCTTCTTAAAATTCCATTTTTCATTAACTTCCATAGCCATTATATTCTCCTGAATATCTACCTAACTCTCCATCTGTATATTTTTATTGATATCTTTCTCCTTACATTCAGGTAAAAGAAGGTACAAGACTGTTCTTAGTCTCTTTTTTTTCTTGGAGAGTCAATACACTCTCCATTGGCTATTATATTCACTGCTAGGAAACCTAGAAATGAAATGCCTGCTAGAGTGACTTTCAGTCCTGTTTGTGTGCATTGCTTTTGGACTTCAAGGTGCATAGTTGCAACCAGCATTTTATGGAAACTCTAGAGTTAACAAGGGTCCTGGGGCATTTTAAGTCTCAAATCTCATGGTCCCTAAAGCAATCCCTGTGTAAAGGGCACTGAATTAAGTGGCTGAAAGCTCCCATTTGTTTGAAGTGCTCTCCAGGGATTCAGTTACATTACAGCTTAGAAATGTGATCTGGCAGGTAGTTGCTGAGCAACAGGCCTGGAATCAGCTATGGATGAGATAAACTTTCATCAAACTTTACTAATGACTCCTTAGTGCATAGAGATTGTATTTATCATGAGATTGGATTCTAGTTAAAAATGTTAGTAACAGCTTAGATGGGTTATCTGTACTGAAACTGTTTTCATATTTTGAAATGGTATGTTAAAGTATATATTTCTTTATTCATTCATTCATTGTCTTGAACCAAAATATTTGTATATTGTGAATTGCAAGTTGTTATAAGACAAATGAAAGAAATGATAGGTTAATAGGGATGAATATAAATCAGACCATTTGAACAATATAAACCAGACCAATTAAACTCTAAAATAGATTAATTTCTCACAAAAATCTTTCCTACGCACACACATAGGGCTCACAAAATGGGGTTTCTGGTTTTCTTACTTACCTTACAATGTATTTTGGATGAATAATTAAAGATAAAAATGGTTTTAGGTTATGTGTGGTAAATTTTATCTATATTAGTATTATATCAGAATTTTGTTGTTTCCCACAATTTCACTACTCATGCCCCATATTTTTTTCCTAAAATTAGTAGTTATTTTTCCATTTACTGTAAAAAGAAATAAAAAAAATTGGTCACTGAATTTTATTTCCCAGGATCCATATGTCAAAATCCCCTAATTTGCCTTTACATGCTCATAAATTGGCTCAAGCTAAAGTTTATCAAAGAGTAGTGAAAGATTTATATGACCAATTAACAAAGAAATAGATACCTCAGAAAGAAAGAAGCAATACTAGTCAGGATTGTTTGCAAACAATGGAAACCTAATCTGGTTACATTAAGCAAAAAAATAATTTATTGGAAGAGAATTGGATAGTTCACAGACCTCCCTGGAAGACTACAGGTGCAGTTGAGAACAGGAACTGAGGGACAGGAAATAGAGCCAACATTTTGCACCAGATATACTTCTGATGCTCACCACCAACACTGCTGTTGCCATCCCCCTCTGCTTATGTCCATTCTGAAGCCCATCTCCCCAGCCCCCAAAACCTCCTGTCCCACTGCACTCTTCATCCTTAAAGTCACTATAACTTCTACACATTTAATCTCTCTTTTACAATATGCCTTGTGTAGCAATCTCAGGGGCAGGGAACATGAAGGACAATCACTAAGCAATGACACCAAATACTAGCCACTATAGCAAAAGGAGATATATACTGTAATACTCCCACTCGATTTCAGTTATGTTGGAGGGTCAATGGATTCTGGGAAACCCAAGTGTTAAATGTTCTATTTTTCTATCCATAAAACACGGTGTATTTAATTTAACATACTTAAGCAACTACTCCCTTTATAATAAGTGGGATAATGAAGTAATTATGGTGGTATTTTCAAAGCTACTTTGACTTTCACCTTGCTTATAAGGAAATACTTAATCTTTGTTGATGTTAACAAGTCAAATTTAGCCTTTAATATATAATAAATCTAATTCCTTAAACCACTCTTCTTTTTGCAGTCATGGAAACCATGACAGCTCTTCCAAGTAACGGGTTTGACTTTCAATTGCAGGGGTCCTCAAACTACGGCCCGCGGGCCACATGCAAATACAAATATTGTATTTGTTCCCGTTTTGTTTTTTTACTTCAAAACAAGATATGTGCAGTGTGCATAGAAATTTGTTCATAGTTTTTTTTTTAAACTATAATCCGGCCCTCCAACGGTCTGAGGGACATTGAACTGGCCCCGTTTAAAAAGTTTGAGGACCCCTGTTCAATTGCAATGCCAGTAGCTACTACATAACACATAATCAGGTAACTACTATGGATGTTGATTTATTGTGTTGTCATAAATTCTATTTTTTTCTCTAGGTGATTGAATAGCATTCTTTTCATGTATTTTATCTCACATTTTTCTAACTCAAATATGTAAGAGATTTTATGTGTCAGAAGAATAAAAATAATTTTGTGACCATGTACAGCATTGTGTGGCTCTTCTGACTGGTAAAAATTTTAAAGTTTTTTCTATTAACTATAGGAATATTCATAATTTTTAAATCAATAGTAATTTCAATTTTGAATTCAATTGGTAATATCCAATACTTAATATTCTGCATTGTTTGTGACATAAGAAATATATTTGTAGTTCACTGTTGACTATTTTATGAATACCAAATGTGTACACAAATAATAAAATGTGAAATGCAAAAAACATATTATAGGTTAAACCCAAAGTGGATATGTGTATCTGCATTTTAAACATACCATTTAAAAATTTTAGGAAAATTTGAGGAGGGGAATGTTTTTCCTAAACTATTTTAAATAAGTAAATAAGTAAATAAATAAATATGTTTGAATATATGTGTATAAAATATATATTTATATGTGAGAAATTAATCTAAGGATTGTGAGAAAATATATATATTTCCTTTACCTTCATAAATGTATCCCTATTTGTTTCTTGCTTGCTAAAATTACTGATTAAACAGTTATCATATACGAACATGAAGTAATTTTGTATTTTTCATTCTGAAGTAACTGAAATTGTAATTTATTTCTCAAATAATTTTAACATTTATACAAATAATTTACATATGGGACAGTAGTATCAAAGCTCTAATTGATAGCTAAGATTAACTCTACATATGTACAAATAAATAAATTGTAAAGCATTATTAGCATAATAAGATGCTACTATTACACTGTCTATCAAACATGGCCAGGGCTTACAAGATCTCTCACTTGTTCTAGTGAGCAGAAAAAGTAACAGGAAAACATAAAAAAAGAAAGAATATTTTTCTCCTGAAGAGAGAAACAGAGTATATGACATCATAAGAAATAAATATATAAGAAAAACAAAAGTTACCTGGTATTACTTTCTCAATCTATCATGGCCCATATCTGAACTTCCCATGTTAAGAAAACCAAGTTTATAACAAACTTTTTCACTGAGATACTAGTATGCCTTTGGATACCAAAAAAGCACCATATGAAAAAGTAGCCACTAATGAGAATACAAATGATCAATTTTGTTTTCTCACACACATTCACTGGTTTCTAACATAATCTGCCCTTTGGGAAGGAGTAAAAATAAACCATGGAATACTAACAACCACAGCTAGAGCAAAGATACCTACTCCTTACTTTGGGCACTTGGTAAAAATCAACCTTTGATGATTTAATTGTGCTAATTTAGAGCTAATGATTTACAAGTTGAAAGGGAAAGTGCATATTGCAGTTCAGGAGTAATAAAATATTCAACCGAGATTCCCCAAAACATAATTGCTTAATACTCCCTCTGTCCCATAATAATAGTAGCAAGTGAATATTTAAACGGGAATTATTGGTGAATGCAGCTGTAAGTTATGTTGTAGCACAAAATTGCGAAGCCTTCAATCAAAAAATGTTTCATGACATCTGTCATTTGTTCTGACACATGTTTCAATTTTTAGGTTAATCTATTACGAATTATAACTATTTTTCTAATTTCATCCGCTGATCGAAATCAATTGTTTTATTTCAGTTGAATATCGACCCATTTTAAAATATGAAAAAAGAGAGTTTTCAAGCAAAGATCAAGTTGCGATTGTCCAGTTCTTGATGCATCAAAAGAAAAAGGAAAAGTTGCAGAAAGGTGCAATTACATTAGCTGCAAAACAATTTAAGTGAAAAAAATGACCATATCGAGAATTTGGAAACATGCTTCTGAAAACAACTGTCAAGGAGAATGTTATGCTAATGTTGATTCTTTGAAAAACCAAAACTGTGGACATAAATGCAAAGATTATGGAGAAAAACTTGAAAAACTTAGACATATTCCTCTTAGCAGAAGAGGCACCATATTAGCCTTTGATAATATTTCTCCCGAAATACTGGATAATACGTTTCTGTCACTTCAACAAGTTATGCTGGAAGCAATGAAGAACGATGGCTCCAATAATTTTAAGCTCACGCATATAGGGAAAGCAAAGCTTCGCAGCCAAGGGATCCTACCTACAAGTTTAAAATGCAGTAACGACATTATTGAAAAATCCAGAAACTATCTGAACACTCAAAATAAAAATCAGGAGTACTATTTTTTAAAAAATATATTTTATTGAGTTTTTACAGAGAGGAAGGGAGAGAGATAGAGAGTTAGAAACATCGATGAGAGAGAAACATCGATCAGCTGCCTCCTGCACATCCCCACTGGGGAAGTGCCCGCAACCCAGGTACATGCCGTTGACCGGAATCGAACCCGGGACCCCCCAGTCCGCAGACCGACGCTCTATCCACTGAGCCAAACCGGTTTCGGCCAGGAGTACTATTTTTAATTTCTTGTTTAATTTAATCTAGTTTTTTTTTTATAATAAATGTTGCATTCTATATTTATTTTCTTTTGCGACTATTATTATGGGACAAATTACATTCATCAATTGCTACTATTATTATGGGACAGAGGGAGTATCACACATAAATTTTCTGTGAAATTTCAAAATTCTTTGTTTCATTGATAGTAAAACATTAAAAAAATATCAAATGAGGCCCGGCCTGTGCTGCTCAGTGGTTGAGCATCAACTTGTGAACCAGGAGGTCACAGTTTGATTTCCAGTCAGGACACATGCCCGGGTTGTGGGCTCAATCCCCAGTAGCGGGTGAGCAGGAGGCAGCCAATCAATGATTCTCTCTTATTGAAATTTCTATCCCTCCCTCGCTCTTCCTCTCTCTCTGGAAATCAATAAAAACACGTATTTTTTAAAATCAATTGAGGTGTAATCCATCCCAGAATCAGAAGAAGTGCCTCAAATTTTTGTTTATAGGATTTTGTGTGCCTTTAACTTAAATATGTTCTCAACACAAGTTTTCATAAAGGTGCTACAAGGAAATGATGTTTACATCCCATACTGCATTTTTATTTGTTTTTATTACTGCACACATAATTTCCAAGTCATTAATGAATGCTAATGTATATAAACCCCAAGGTTTATAATGGCTGCCTGCATAACTCATACATACTACTGTAGCACATGATAGATTGAGAAAGTAATATCAGATAACTACTGTGTATATTTATTCCTTATGATGCCACATACTCTGTTTCTCTCTTCAGGAGAAGAATATTATTTTTTTTATGTTTTCCTGTTACTTCTTCTGCTGTAAATTTTATATGGAACTATTTAAAATATTTCTTTTAAAGTACAGTAATCAGCCAAAACCGGTTTGGCTCAGTGGATGGAGCGTCGGCCTGCGGACTGGAGGGTCCGGGGTTCGATTCCGGTCAGGGGCATGTGCCTTGGTTGCGGGCATATCCCCAGTGGGAGATGTGCAGGAGGCGGCTGACTGATGTTTCTCTCTCATCGATGTTTCTAACTCTCTGTCTCTCTCCCTTCCTCTCTGTAGAGGATCAATAAAATATATTAAAAAAATAAATAAAGTACAGTAATCACTTTGTAATTTTATTATTTACCTAAGTTGCTTTATTTTTTAAATGCTTTTATTGATTTAGAGAGGGAAGGGAGAGGGATAGGGAAATAGAAACTTCCATGAGAGAGAAACATCAATCAACTGCCTCCTACATGTCTCTTACTGGGGATCAAGCCCAAAATCCTGGCATGTGCCCTGATCTGGAATCAAACTGGTGACCTCTTATTTCATGGGTCAACACTCAACCACTGAGCCACATCAGCTGGGCCCAACTCACTGTAATAAACATACTTTAAAAAAAATTTGGTGATTTTTAGACACTGTTCTAGGCACTGGGACTGTAATGATCTATAATAATAAAAGCATAATATGCAAATCGACCGAACGGCCCAACGGCAGAATGACCATATGGATGACCACACTATGACACGCACGAAACTGAAATTATTATGCTATGACTGAGCTTTCTGATATGCTTTCAAATTATATAAAATGTCAATAAACTTTAAATATCTACCCACAGACTATAACAAGTATTTATCTAGCTGTGGATCTACTAGTATATTTATTTGCCTAGTTATAATTATTTATCCTCACTCCCAACCCTGTCCCCAGAGGGTACTTTTAAAGAGAGCCTGTGGCAATAGAATGTGATTTTGAAACAAGTAGGTCTAGATTTGAATTCTGGCTAAATCATGTTAGTTATCTATGGCTTGAATCAGGACACACACACACACACAAGGATGCTAAATGAGGCAACATATCTCAAATACTCAGGCCAAATCTATGAAGATTTTTTTAAAAAATGAATTCAAATTCAGTCATGTGTCATTGTAGCATCACAGATAGGAAGTCAAATGATATGATAAACCAATTTGGTGTCAAATACCTGATTAACGTAAGCATTAATCCTTCTTTAGTTTTTGCAAGGAAAATATATCTAACATTTAGCCTCTAATTATTTTTACTACATTTACTGACGCTGCATCTATAGGGACCAATGCCAATAGAAAGGTGGTAAGGGGACAGGAAATCCAATTAAAAGAATGAGATTTAGTAGAGCTCTGGCTATCTGAAAATGATTTACAAAGCCACAATACTGGTAAGTTATTTCCCTGTCAGTTAGTATTATTTTCTCCTTAAACTTTTATTTAGAGACCCCGAAAGAAGTAATGGGCTATCAATTTTCATGCATTTGGCATCTCAGTATTGGTCAATGTGAATCCTAGTGAGATTGCTCAGGGTCTTTCTTTGGGAGATGCAATTAAAACAAAATGTTATGCTGCACTTGAGTTGTTTGTTGACATGCGGGTATTGAAATATTAGTCATTATTTGAAATCAGAGAATATATCATTTAAAATGTTATTTGCCTACATAATAAAAAATTACATACTAGTTAGTTGAAATATTTTTAACCACCCATTTCAGCATTTAAAAAATCATAGTTTGACTTGAAGTTTCATTGCTACCCCAGTTTCTATTTGAACGTAAATTATTTCATTTTAAATGTACTTTAAAAATCCCTATATGATGCACATAAACATATACATAGACACACCTACCCACAACTTTCATATCAAATGTGAAGTGATATGGACATTGTAATTATTAATTTGTGGACCACTGAGGATTTTAATGTGTGTTGGCATTGCCCAATCCTTCCCCCGCCCCCCACCTGATTCAAGCCATGCCAACTTTAGTTGCTTGATAGTCTTTAAAATTATATGAATTTTAAATAAAATGTAGTGATTTATACTTAAAAGATGCTAAATCTATTTATCTATATATCTAATCTATCTAGTCACCTATCTCTATTTATCTACACCCCAACCCTTGGGCTTAGTGGTTATTCCTTAAAACTACAAAAGGTAGTTACCCTGACCTTGAATATGTGAAGTTTACTGGAAACTTCCTCCTTTTTTTTCCCCTCTTTGTCTTCTCATTCTCTTTCTCTTAGGTTCTCATTTCCCCTCTTTGTTGTCAACTACTCTATTATTGGTGTTGGCTTTCTAATCACTTCCACAATTGCTTACCACTACCTTCAATTTGCCCCCAAGGTATTATGGGCCTTTTAGAAACTTCCATATTCCCTTTCCTGTTCTCTGTATCCCAACTTTGTCTATCACTATTAGGTGAAGATTTTGTTTATATATTTTTTATTATTGATTTCAGAGAGGAAGGGAGAGGGAGAGAGAGAGAGAAACATCAGTGATGAGAATCACTGATCAGCTGCCTCCTGCACATCCCACACTGGGGATTGAGCCCGAAACCAGGGTATGTGCACTAACCAGGAATCAAACTGTGACCTCCTGGTTCATAGGTCAACACTCAACCACTGAGAAACACTGGCCGGGCTTGTCATTGTGCTACATAGCTACCACATAAACTATGGAGAATCACACTTTTACAACCCAGTGGGTGAGTAATGAAAATCATTTGCAATGACTTTTTAAATGTTTCCCCAAATCATGTTCTTTTATTTGGATAAATCATTTTGGTTATATAAGTGGCTCAGAAATATGACATTATTTAGTTGCAGAGGGGTTTATTTTTTAACAGTGCAGCAATTACATCCTAAAATAACTATTATTCAATCCATTCTGCCAGCCTTAGGAGACTAAGCAGATGTCAGATATTCTAAAATATCTGACTTTAGGTGAGTTTGGGATGTTACTGTGAAAGAGGCATCTTGAGATCTGTTACATAGGAGGATGCCAGTAAGCTGTGCACTTACATAATGATGGCAACAGCTCTCAGAAGGGCTCATGGGAAGCTTAATTGTCAGGCCTTAGAATAATACTGTTTTAGAGCTGGATGAGGAAATTTAGAATTCATCTCCATTCATTTCCTTTAATAGGTGAAGAAACAAAGTGATCTGTTGGGGTCCAGCCCCAACAGGTCCAGGGGTTCCCAAAGGTGTGGACGGAGCTGGCAAAGAAGTAATGACAAGGAGGCAGTGTTCAGTTGATCAGCATAGGGAGGTTCTCTCTAGCCAGGTTCTGTCTATATTGTCCTGTTACATCTGTATTTATACCAGTTAATTTTAATCCTATCAATTCTATTCCAAAGGTTAGGGCGTTTGTTAATCTAGTTCTATTGAGTTTAATCCTGTCTAGGTTAATCTCTGTGTTACATTATAAGGTCTATTTCAAGGTTACTGCTCTACTGAAAATCTACAAGGAAGTCTAGTTCTGTTGTCTTAGTCCTGTTAATCCCTAACTCCCGGGAAAAAATCCCCACCTGGGGAAATAACTTTTCTGAGAGAGGTGACCTTGGTTAAAACACATAGCGCTAAGAAGGGGAGCAAACATATTAAGAACAGTATGCCATATACGCCAGGTCCCTTGAAACATATGCTGTGCAGATGTTTCTTCCCTGCAGCGACTGTGTCAAGCAGCAAGGATGGACCGGCTTCCCGGAAGTGATCCAAATAATTGGAGAAGCTACCCAAGATCATGCATCTAAGTAAAGGGATA
>NW_006290147.1:265879-272457 GCF_000327345.1 Myotis davidii | reverse complement strand
TTTATATTTTTTATATTTATTTTATATATTTAAATGCCATTTAACAAAGAAAAATCAACCAAAAAAATCAGTTTGTGTGCCACCTCTGACACGCATGCCATAGGTTTGCCATCACTGCCCTAGAATATCTCTGGACTTTACCATTCCACTAAATTGCCCCAAAGTAAATTGGCTTTACTATATATCTTCACACTCTCATGCCACATTTACTTCTTTGAAAGAGAGAGAAGCTTGACAGCATCTTCTAATAGAATTTCATGTTAGGACAATCTGAATTTGAAAATTTCCTAAGCCTAAATCTTCACTTGTGTACATAATATCCTCCAAAATGGCTGGAGTGATTTTCTACCTTTTTATCTTGCATCATCATTTCCCCCCCATTCTATTGGATCATTCTCATCAGCATTCAAGCATGCTGTCCTTTCTGTCATCCAAAATGAAAATCATGTTTTATTCCACATCTTTCTCTAGATATGTCCCAATTTCTTACGAGTGCATCTTATTTATGAGAAAATTGTGAAGATTGTAGAGAAAAGTTGCTACACTATACTCAATTATTTTCTTCCCATTGTCTTTTATTAGATAGGATGAGTATTACCTTTACCTAGATTTGCTCTCAGGGCTAATCTGACAACGAGAATTAATTGGTAAGTTCTCCATATAATTCAATTTTGTTTAACCACATGCTTTGAACATTTCTTCTAAGGGTATTAATTATTTCATATAATATCTATTTCTGAGATCTTTTTGTTAAATAAGAGGTCAATGGAATGAAAATGTAAGTGCCGTCTTGCCATCTTGAACCTGATTCTTCTCAGATTTTTTTAAATATTTCATTGTATAAAATTCAGAGAATGTGGTCTATATATTTTTTCTATTTTAAATAAGTTTTAATTTTTTGTGGGCTATAATATAATCAGTTTTGGGAAGCATTCCAAAACTTGACAGGAATATATATTTTCTGTTCCTTGGATTCAATTTTCTCTACCATCTATTTGACTAAGCTTATTAATTTTCTTAAATACTCTAATTTAAGTTAATTTATTTTGTCTATTTGATGTCAATTTCTGAGAGGAAAATATTAAGGATTCCCTCCATAATTGTGGACTCATCCATTTTCAGTATTTTGAGAAATTATTTTACTTTATATTTTGATATTACCTTGTTCAATGTTTAATTATACTGGACCATTATATATATTATTTCTTTTTCAAATTAATCCTTACCCAAGAATATTGTTTCCATTGATTTTTTAGGGAGTGGAAGGGGGAGAGAGAGAAAACCATTGAAGTGAGAGAGACACGTTGATTGATTGTCTCCCACATACACCTTGATAGGCCAGGGATTGAACCTACACAAAGGTATGTGCCCTTGACTACAAGTTGAACCCACGACCCTTTGGTATGCTGGCTGACCCTCTAACCACTTAGCAACACTGTTCAGGGCCCATCCTATATAATAAAAGGCTAATATGCAAATCGACCTAACGGTGGAATGACCTGTTCCTATGATGCACACTGACCACCAGGAGGCAGACGCTCAATGCAGAATCTGCCTCCTGGTGGTCAGTGCGCTCCCACAGGGGGAGCGCCACTCAGCCAGAAGCTGGGCTCATGGCTGGCGAGGGCAGCAGCGGTGGCGGGAGTTGCTCTGCAGGAAGCGGGCCTAAGCCATCAGTCAGACATCCCCTGAGGACTCCCAGAAAGTAAGAGGGCACAGGCCAGGCTGAGGGACACCCCCTCCCCTGCCAAGTGCACAAATTTTGTGTACTGGTCCTGTAGTTATATATATTTTTGATGGGTCGTATCATTTGACAACATAAAATATCTCCACTTATTTCATTGAATGATTTTAAACTTAAATTATATTCTGCCTGCCCTAGCTTGTTTGGCACAGTGGATAGAGCATTGGCATACAGGCTGAAGGGTCCTGGGTTCAATTCCAGTCAAGAGCACATGCCTGGGTTGCAGGCTGGATCCCCAGAAGGGGGCGTGCAGAAGACAGCCAATCAATGATTCTTTCATCATTGATGTTTCTATCTCTCTCCCTTCCTCTCTGAAATCAATACAAATATATTAAAAAAACAACAAAAACAGGAAAGCAATAATAGCAAAAATCTTGATAAATCAGGATATAACAAAAGGAAAATAAAGGGGAAATATGTAAAATTCAAATATATTAATATACATATATATGTGTATATATATGTGTGTGTGTATGTATGTGTATATATATATATGAAATGACACTATACTGCATAAGGTTAAAAATAAGGAAAGACAATAAAAATGACATCATAAGATTATTAGTGGCATAATCAGGCAAAATAGAATTTTTAAAATATATATTTTTATTGATTTCAGAGAGGAAGGAAGAGGGAGAGAGAGATAGAAACATCAATGATGAGAATCATTTATCGGCTGCCTCCTGCACACCCCCTACTGGGGATCGAGCCCACAACCCAGGCATGTGCTCTTGACTGGAATCACAGGCCAATGCTCTATCCACCGAGCAAAACTGGCTAGGGCTTACTGTTTTTTTTTTGTGTTTTTTTTTAAATTTTGTTTCTAGTTCTTAGCAATTAGACTCATTCCTATCTTTAGCAATCAATATAAAGTATTAACACAGTGATGTAAATTTTGTAGATCTCTCACTGTCAAGAACTAGACAGTATTTGTGTCAGAGACTGTGAATTGTCCTCAAATAGCTCTTCCTACCATCTTTCTCTAAAAAATAAAACATCTCATTTTAAGCTGGGCATATTGCCACCCAACTAGAGAGCATAGTTCTGAGAAACTTATATTTGTGTGTTATGTGAAAAACTGCTGGTTCACTTCCTATTGAAAAACGAAAATACTTGCCCTAGATATCCATCAGCAAGATGAGATGATTTGTGAGGAATAATTACTATATGTATATAAATCTCCCAGGCTGTGTAAAATATGATTTGTGGGTTAAACTTATAAAAACTTAAGAATATAAAAATGAGAATATAGTGTTTTGACTTTAAAATGGGCAATTTTATATGGTTCAATTATCAGAAGGGTGCCTGGGGAAGTGGGCTTCTTGTAATATCACAAGTAAAGGAATTTTCTGAGACTTGCATAGGAGGATGAATGAGATTTATTTTCATGGAACTAAACCCTCGGGTTTCCAAAGTTCCCTCTTTCTCCCTCCCACCATGGACAAAGTCCAGCTGTGTCTTTAGCAGAGCTAGGATTAGAGCCATTGCCCAGAGCCTCTGTTCCACATTTGCACAGTCGGGTTCAGCATCAAGCTAGCTTAGTTTGTGTTCCCCGCTGTAGTCCATTGTGTATAGGGTCTGCATAGCCATTGGCCATGTGGCTTCTAAGGCCTCATGGCTATGGAGAAAATACAGGCAAATGTAAGGAAGCAGGAGCAAAAGCAGAAGATAAGAGAGCCAGAGAATTCCTTTGTCTTCAGAGTTTAAGATTTCATGCACTTGCAGTGGCTCTACCCACTCTAGCCATTTCATGGCTCCCCAGGCTAGACTGACAGGCAAGTATTTTCACCAAGCTCACCCCAACTTTACTATGCGTTCGCCCATCTTCCCTTTTGTCTAGTCCCTTCCCCTAGTGATCTGCAGGGAATGGACCAGTGGTTCCCTGAGGAATGTGAAATTGCAGCTTTCTGTTGAGGCTGCCCAGATGGCCATGCTTATAATGCTTGGCATCCCCTTTTCTCGCTTCCTATTATTAATAACTAGCTAATTACAATGGTAACAGTTACATTTAATAGAAACCAACTTAATGATTTAGGGTATGAGAAAGTATAGAGGGAAGTAAAACATAAAATCTTAATTTGACAAATCAAGAACTAGATTTTGATTACCTTAAAAATACATATTATAGAGCTTATAATATATAAATATAAAATAATTATCAGGAAGTAGAAATGGAAAGAGGTTGTGTGCTGTCTTCATCTCCCATAGTGGAGAAGATCAATAAAGGTTTTAGTATTTATACATCATAGTGCATTACAGTGTCATTTGTATTAAGATGCATCATTATGATATACATAATTCCACTTTTAATTCAGTCATCAATGTCCTTTTTCCTATTTTAATCTCCTCTGTGACTTCAACAGCATTTGTGATGCTGCATTTCTTTAAAAAAATGAAACTAAAAACCATCAGTGATTGGCTCTGAAACTATGACTGTGAAGATTTGGGACTATGCAACTCTCTTTTCACTCTACGAATGTTACAAATACAACTGATTCTCCATCATCACCTCGTGCCAAAATATCTTGTAGTAATTTAGATTACACACTTTTAAAGTTATGGGATAAAATAACGGAAGGATAGAAACCAATTGCCAACTCTCTGAATTAGAAATAGAAAAACAGAATCATATACAAACATTTTGCAAATATAAAGGGGGAAATATTAAATACAGATAAGATAATATAGAGTGAGAGGAAAGCAGTAAAATCGTATCTTCTGAATTTAGCAATAAATGTACATAGGAAAAGTTAGCCTGTTAGAAAGAAAGTACTCTTAGATAATTATCAAAACTCATAGCCCGACAATGTGGTCATAAAAAGTTTCATCTAAAACAAAGTTACACTAAATTTACAATGATTATAAGGACATACCAGCCACATTAAGAAACGAAAATAGAGCTGTGATATTAATGTCATGGAAGATTTAATTAAAGACAAAATGTATTTTAAACTCAGGTGCTGCTTTATCCATCATAAAGACATTTTCATATGAAAAAAATCAAATTGCTCAAAACATGAAATCCAGAAGAAAGCAAAAGAAAAGCACCTGGCAGCTCATCATAACACAATAAACATAGAAACTAATGGTAGAATAAATACAAATAATACCAACAACTTATATTTTTTAAAGACATGCAAATGACCAAAAGGTATAGAAAAGATGCTTAACATCACTCATAAAAGCAGAGTAGACCCAGACAGCGTGGCTCAATGGTAGATCAGGACCTATGAACCAGGGGGGTCACAGTTTGATTCCCAGTCAGGCCACCTGGGCTTGATCCCCAGCGAGAGGCATGCAGGAGGTAGCCAATCAATGATTTTCTCTCATCATTGATGTTTTTTTTAATCTTTCTCTCCCACTTCCTTCCTCTCTAAAATTAATAAAAACATATTGTTAAAAAAAAACCCAAAACACAGAGCCCTAACTGGTTTGGCTCAGTGGATAGAGCGTCGGCCTGCAAACTGAAGGGTCCCGGGTTTGATTCCGGTCAAGGCCATGTACCTGAGTTGCAGGCACATTCCCGGTGGGGGGTGTGCAGGAGGCAGCTGATCGATGTTTCTCTCTCATCGATGTTTCTAACTCTCTATCCCTCTCCCTCTCCCTTCCTCTCTGTAAAAAATCAATAAAATCTATTTTAAAAAACACACAGAGTAGAATAGTGGTTGTAGGTGCTGAGGAGTGGGAGAAATGAGAAGGCGAAGGTCAAGGAATACAAAGTACAAAGTTTCAGTTGCACAGAATGAATAAGTCCTAGAGACATGATGTGCAATGTACTGACTATAGATAAAAATGTTGTATTGTATATTTGAAATTCCCTGAGATCTTAAATGATTTTTCTCACACAAACAAACAACTATGTGTGGTAATGGACTGTGCTAATCATTTATATAATTGTTTACATTAAAATATATATATTCACCAATTATAACTCAAACATGGGACAAATAAAAATAAATTTAAAATAAAAGAAATACTGTGTGACAGAGTATATGTTGCCATCTTTGTTAACAGATTAGAACACTATTATGATATTAATGGGATTAAAAGTAGTACTGATCATATAAGGAAAACTAACATAGGCATATTTAGTCATACAAAACCATATACTCTGTGCTTCTTCTTCAATTTGTTAAGATTGAGAAAGAGAACTCATAAGTATTGTTAACTGGGTTTCTTAAATCTCCTTAAATTCTGGGCTAGTCCTGAGCATAAAGTGGCATGAATGAAGAAAAGCAATTATGAGATATTAAACCTGGAAAACATTGGGTGTATTCAGTCTTGTGCTGGGAAATGTTTAACAATCAGCTCTAAAAAAGAAAAAAAAAAAGAAAAAGAAAGAAAAACTCTTATTTGTATTACATTCCCTCCATGGATGATTTCAAGCTATTAAGTGGTATCCTTGAACATAGAATTGGGAAAAATTTTACAGAACAGCTCCCTTGAACTTCTATATGCTGGCTCCAGTGGCAAAGTAGAATGGACCAGTAATAAAATTGTAAAAAAATCCCATTAACCTTTCTGTCACCCCCTTTTCAATATGCCTTTCCAAAATATCAGAAACCCAGTTCCTTCCTAGAAAATAGGAATACATATGAAAAATAAAGATTTTATGATATCACATGGAAATATATTTTTTATCTACACTAATAAAAGAAAAATGGTAATTGGCGTATGACACTACCCTTTTCATTGGCTAATCAGGGCTATATGCAAATTAACTGCCAACTAAGATTGGCAGTTAACTGCCAACTAAGATTGACAGTTAACTGCCAACAAGATGGCGCTTAATTTTCATATGTAGGCACGATGCAGAGAGGCGAAAGGGAAAGCA
>NW_006290147.1:236711-265178 GCF_000327345.1 Myotis davidii | reverse complement strand
ACTAGTGATGGGGGGAAATGAGGGTCCCCTGCCCAGCAAGGGGCCGATCCTGCGATTGGAGGGTGATGGGGGTCAACGCCTGAGGGCTCTCAGTATGTGAGAGTGGGCAGGCTGGGCTGAGGGACACTCCCCCCACACACACACCCAGTGCACGAATTTCATGCACCGGGCCCCTAGTAGAATAATATTCAATCAACTACATTTTACTGAAGTTTGCCTTCTACAAAGTTGCTATATAAATAATTATAATTAAAAAGATTTATCAGAAAATGCAGAAAAGTATTTTAGATTCCAGAATGAAGTTTCACATCATGGGGAGAATCTATACAGAGGAAACATCTCTTCTAAGGATTTATCCTGATTTATTGATTAGAGACATTCATCAAAACAAAATATCTTATGATTTTTACATGGTGTTTGTAAATATTGAGCCCAGGAGGAAAATTAAACAGATTCAGTTCAAAGGACCATACGGAGAATGAACATGCTAAAACTATGAATAAATTGAGAACAGAAAGTTTAACAATATTGATTAAAATTTACTGAAATGGAAAATAAAAAGAATGTTTTTTTATTTTATGGACGTTCACCATTTTTCTTTGATTTTAAGGCAATCTTATATAAAGGAAAATATGGAACAGCTGCAACCTTGAAGAATTAATGCTACATATTCAAATTATTATGAGAACTATAAAAGTTTTAATTTTTTCTTTAACTTGTTTTCTTTCAGAGTTTAAAAGTATATAATTTAATCAAATTAATATTCTCAAAGTATATTTAATGCAGCAATAAGGATGATCTAGCATTAGGGCAAATTTTGTATTTTAAGAAAAGTTTTATACTAGACCTCTATTCCAGTATTAATTTTATGACATACTATGTATATCCTGATAAAAATAACTGTGTACACTTTATAATGGTTCAAAGTAAGGACCTTGCAGTATATCTCTAATCAGACACATTAATAATAGAATCACTGATAACCAAGGAACATATATGCATAGCCCATGGACACAGAAAACAGTGAGGTGAAGGCTATAGGGGTGGGGGTGAGTGCAGGTGGGCAAAGGGGGGGGGATTGAGGACATCTGTAATACTGTTAATGATAAAAAATAAATAAATAAATAAATAAATAAATCATTCCGTGCACTAGGCCTCTAGTGTACACAATAATATGAGCCTTTTCAAATCACTCATAATTAACATAGTTTCAACATTTTTGTTTTGTTTTCTAAAGAGTAGAGAACTATTTAAAAGTCATATGATTTAGATGTACAATCTTTAGTTGGAAATGTTTTGTATAGCACTCAAACCTCAGAATTGTCTTTTATCTGCTAGACTGTTGAACAATGTTATGTATCTGGATGAGTACTTTGAAATCAGATTCCAAATATTTAGGAAGGAGAAAATGAATGTGACACTACAACAGTAATTTTCAATTTGGGAAATAATTTAAAATAATTCCCAGGCTCATAAACATAGTTTACACACAGGTGTGCATGCACGGGTGTGTGTATGTGTGTGTGTGTGTGTGTGTCACACACACACACACACACACACACACACATCCAAGACATTCTCTTTTTTAAATAACCAAGACTTGTGTTTGATTTTTATAAGAAATAATTAAAATAGGTCTTAAGAGGAGCTCTTCTCTAAATATCATTGCATGGTTTAAGAAGACATAATACAATTTTGGAGCAGTGATGAGAGAGATGAAGAATTGTTTATTTTTAGTTTGCTTTACTTTATTATCCCTTGAATTTTCTAGATCCCTGTTGCCCATTATGGTAGCCACTAGTTACATGTGAATATTGAGTTTTTGGAATGTGGTTAAATCAAATTGAGGTATGTGCTCTAAATGTAAAACAAAACAAAACAAAACTAGATTTCAAAGACTTAGCATGAATAAATGAAGAATATGTAATAAAATATACTACACTTTTTTTCCTTTTACTTTTATGTCCAAACTTGGAGAGTGATTAAGAAAGTTGAATCAGCCCTTACCAGTTTGGCTCAGTGGATAGAGCATCGGCCTGTAGACTGGAGAGTCCCAGGTTCGATTCCGGTCAAGGGCATGTACCTTGGTTGCGGGCACATCCCCAGTAGGGGGTGTGCAGGAGGCAGCTGATCGATGTTTCTCTCTCATGGATGTTTCTAACTCTCTATCCCTCTCCCTTCCTCTCTGTAAAAAATCAACAAAATATATTTTAAAAAAAAGAAAGTTTAATCTGAAGAGTTTACATCCATTATTGCAAATAGAAGATTTATACTAAAATTAAACAATAGAACTATTTAAGGTATTTTGATGGCTTTAAAAATTCTCATAATAATAGTTAAAACCTGAGAAGTCTTATGTATCATAAGCACTTTACAGCCATGTTTTTGTTTAATCCTCATAATACATGTCTATTTTACCCATTTTGGAAATGATATTAAATAACTTCTGCAAGGCCAAAGAGCTAGTAAGTGCTACAAGAGAGGATTAAACCAAGGCTGACTTACTCAGAAACACCCATTCACACACACACACACACACACACAAACATTTAGAATGAAGACTCATTAAAGTTTACAGATGCAGAAACTGAGACACAGGTTAAATGTATTGCCAAGCTAATACAGGCACTTAGTGAAAAACGAAGACAAGAATATGAAACAAGGGCCTCCAAGTTGGTATATTTTAGTAGGCAGAGAACACTCTTTGAGTTAACCCCTTCCCCAACAATTTTTTTGTTAAAAACGTTTCTTTTTCAGAGTAATTTTTTTATTTTGGTTCTATATAGTATTTTTGATGCTGGTTATGAAAACAGTTTGTAACTCGTCTTCCTATAAACCATATTTTTTTACCATATTTTCTTAGTATACTCGTCGACGACTGAAAAAGAACATTTTATGAAAACGAGTATACACGTTTCTGCCAGGGAAGGGGTTAATGCCATGTAGGTAGTAAAATAATATATTTGGATTTTCAAAAATCTTCAGTGTTCAGATGTAAAACCAACTTCTCAGCTGTAGGTTAATATATTAGAAGAAGCTTTTTTTTTTAATTGAGGGAAGAATCAGGGTGAGATAAATTTACACAGGTGTGTCTCCTGTGACTCAGATGAGGAGCACTGCCTTTTCCCAGGGACATTCCATTGCGGCTATCAGGGAGTGTTTTCACATTTTTCATTAACTAGGATGTTGTCTTCTTTCCCCCTAATCCCTACATTAGAAAGCCATTTGGCATTTGTAGGTACTCATAAGGGAATTCGAGTTACTTCCTACACATACCTGTTCTGATATAGCCAAAAACCATTTGGTGACATTATCAACTCATTAAAGTGAGAGATGTGACAGAAAGAGCACATGCCACATGGAATAAATATAAAAGTGTCAACCACTTAAATGAAAAAGAAATCCATCTGGCTGATTTCTCTTTGAAAAATGAGTTGTGTATTAAATTCCTTCTTTAATACATGACAGCCAATTAATCTCAAAATGGGTAGAAGCATATAGTATTCAATTTAATTAAAAGCAATATTGATTGAGAGTCTACTATATATAACATACAAGTTAGATTCAAGAATGGTTATATAGAAGAATAAAAGAAAGTCACTTGCCTTACGGGTGCTTGTCTTCTAAAGGGAAGGGAGCAGTTAAAAGGGAATTAGATAAAAAGGCATGCCAAAGAAATTCAAGATAAAATAATATACTTCCATGTTACAGAAATGAAAACCAATCATATTTAATTGGAAAGGAATTGAAAACAGTTTCAAAAAATGATTTAGGTAAACCTTAAAGAAAGAGAATGAAAAATTTAGCATATTATCTATTATTATCTGCCTAGGACATATTTTTCCACGCATTATAAAAACATAAATGTATTATATATAATGTAAAATGTTATAATTACAAAATGGTAAAATGAAACAGAGAAGCAATATTAATAGTTGTTGGAAATCAGGTATCAAAAATTAGTGGTTATTTCAAAGCTTAGTGATCTCTCCATTGAATTAATTATAATACATTAGATTAATACCATTCTTTTTATAGTAAAAGGCAATTTAATATTACCTATCCTATTGTTCTTTTAAAAAATATATATTTTTACTGATTTCAAAGATAGAGGGAGAGATAGAAACATCAATCATGAGAGATAATCATTGATCAGCTGGCTCCTGCACGCCTCACATTGGAGATTGAGCTCACAACCTGAGCATGTGCCCCAACTGGGAATCAAACCTTGACCTCCTGGTTCATAGGTCAATGCTCAACCACTGAGCTACACAAGCCAGGCTCCATTGTTCTTGATGACATGCTTATGAAACAGAAACCAGTTTATATTTCCTAGTAAAGAACATTACGGATACACATAGCCTACTTGGAAGATATTTGCCAAACCCAGACAAAAAATATTTAAGAAAATTGACTTCCCCCAAATATTTCAAATATTAAGATATCAGTTTGGCCAATACTACACCTCTCATCACATATCTTTAATTACCAGACATCTCTTAATTGCACTAAAGAATTCTGAGAACTGAGAGAGTGGTTCCAAACCAGATCATACAGGAACACCCAGCTAAAAGATACACCACATAGCTCACTGGAATTTTCTAGTATTGTCCTAACATACCGGACAAATATACTTAATTAATGACTCTAGTAAATGAAATTTTCAAAAATAAACTCATTCCTTGTCATGATATGCCATGAATGATTATTCTTTTAAAGCAGATGGTGCATTTTCAGCAACAATTATTGAAGAGTAGATATCTATATTTAAACAAATTCTACCACCCACCATCATGTTTCATTTGACAATCTGTTGTTCTCAATGCCAAGATTCTCATCTTTGTGAGTGGATAACTTTCTTAATGTGCTTTAGAGAAATTCAAAGACCTTGTTGTTAAATCAACTACATCTCTAAGCTACCACTTAAAAGCAGAAACAGAAATTCTTCATAACTCCTGCCCATTTGAAAGAGTTTCCATGGGAGAAAAAGCACTAAAATTAAGATAAGTTACTTAATGGACCATAATACGTATTATTCAAATTTATCCTAAGTACCTTATATAGTAGCATAAACGTTTTCAACAATAGGTTAAATCACTTAAACAACTGCTTTGATTTTCTGATGAAAACATACATTTTATTAATATTTTGAGCATGTTTTACTCTTTTAAAGTAGCAATTAAAATTATATTGGTTATACTTATGATAACCTTATATTTTCAGGAGAATAATAGCTAAGGAAAGATGGGCTTCCAACTTCCTATAATCTAACATCAGGATTCTGGTTAGCACTGTCTGGCTACTCAGACAATATTCCTAATTTTTTGACTATTTATTCATAGCAAAGTTAATTCCATAATAACTATATTTAAAAAGGAGAATTACTTTGACCTAATATCATCTTTCTAAGCCACTAACCACAGATCCGTCATCCTTGTGAAAGTGCACATGAGCACTCTAGTGTCACATTAAACTTGAGGAAATCACAGGCATAGTATCTTTAATTTTGAAAGAGAGAAGTCTTTTAAATAATTTGTCTGTCTTAATATACTAAAATTGCTTCCAGAAAAAAGTTATTTAGAAAAGTGCCCCCTCTTTTGATATTATTAAACTGACTTTAGACTGTGATATATCCCAATAGACTTGACATTGTAAGTAACAGAAATGCTGGACTAAAATGGAAATTATACTACATTCCCCTAATATTGCTTCTGACTTTGTGACTAAATGCCATCAAAAGTGATTTTAGAGATGAGATTTAACATGAATATAAAACTGTTAGATCCTTGGATAAGACCCTTTAATAAACAAAACAGTGGCCACAATTGGCATGAGTCAGTATAGACCATTATTATTATTAGTAGTAGTAGTAGTAATAGTAGTAGTAGTAAGATGTTGGTGAATAGTAGTAAAGGTAGGAATCTATGCAAGCTTCTTCACCCAGTACAATTAGCCAGCAGCTACAAGTGACTACTGAGCACTTGAATGTGGCTAGTCTGAATTCGGATGTACTCTAAGTGTACAATAAACACTGGATTTCTAAAAGTATTAAAACTTTAAAATATCTCTTACCCTTTGAGACAGCATGGAGAGACCTAGAGAGTATTATGCTAAGCAAAATAAGCCAGTCAAAGAAATACAAGTATCACATGATCTCGCTCATATGTGGAATCTAATGAACAAAATAAACTGATGAACAGAGTGGATCCAGAGACATGGAACAGACCGATGAATCTCAGAGGGAAGGCAAGGGAGGGTGGATAGGTGGGGGGTGATCAACCAAAGAACTTGTATGTATATATGCATAACCCATGGACACAGCAATAGGGTGGTGAAGGCCTGGGGCATGGTGGGGGGTGGAGGCAGGCTGGAGAGGGTTAATGGGGGGAAAAAGGGGACATATGTAGTATGTTCAACAATAAAGATTAAAAAGACAAAATAACTAAAATAGCTTTAATATTTTATATCAAATATATGTTGAAGTGACATAATTTATTTTACTGAGATAAATAAAATATATTATTAAAAGTAATATCACCAGTTTATTTTTTATGGGAGTACTAGAAAATTTTACATTATATCTCAGGCTCTTATTTGTGACTCACATTTTATTTCTGTTGGACATTGCTGCTAAACAGCAGGATTTTTTAACCTGCAGTAGAGCAATACTTCTGACATTTGGATCTGGATAATTCTTTGTCGTGGAAGCCTGTTCTGTGCACTGTAGAAGGTTTGGAAGCATTTCTGGCCTGGACCTCTAGATGCCAGGAGCAGTTCTCCCCGAGTTATAACTACCAAAAATGTCTCCAGTGTCAAATAGCCTCTGGGTGCGAAATTGTTTCCATTTGTGAACCACTGGTCTACAGTGTACAAATATATCACTACTAGAGGCCCGATGCACAAAATTCGTGGAAGAGTAGGCCTTTTTTCCCCCCTGGCTGCCAGCACCAGCTTCCCTCTGGCACCCGAACCCGGGCTTCCCTGGCAGCCCCAGCTTTGTCTGGAAGGTCGTCTGGAAGGATGTCTGGTCTAATTAGCATATTATGCTTTTATTATTATAGATATACCAAGATAAGTTTGCAATACCAAATTTGAGAAAGTAAAAAACAGACACCCAAAATTTAAAGGCACTACATTTGATGATTTGATGTAATTAGCATGAGAAATTTTTTCAAGCTATTGGTTTCTATTGGAAACACAATGCCATTGTATTACAGTGGGAAAGCAATTTGTACATAGAAATATAACTGAGAATATGTTCAGAAAATAGTGAATTCAAACATATGCGACCTTAATTTAAAATAAATATAAAATATTGTTCACAACAAATGACATTAAAATTTCAATGTGATATGTATTTTTTAAAAGATCATCTTTTCAAGACATAGTGTCATTTTCCCTAATGACAAATATATGCTCTGAATGACAAAACCAGTTTTATAAAGTGATGGTTTTTAAGTTTTTCCAATATAAAATTGAATTTTATATTCAACTTCATAATCAGTGTTTTACTAGACAGAGAAAATAATGAAACTACATGTTGAATAAAGCTCAAACTACTTGTTTTACTAATCATCCATGCAGCAACATGAAAAGCAGCTAAACATATGACAGATACCTATTGATTACACTGTTAAGCAAAGAAATCTCTAGAATGTTTAGCTTAAGCCAAGAGTCTACAGTAATTTTTATCACAGTCTCTTATGCCCTTTCAGCTAGTTACTATTTCTTTATTTTGTGGCACTATGCAAATCAATAACCAACTGAATTAGAGCTTTATATAATATTAATGATTGTGTTAATACTCAATGTTGTTTTCAACTGTGAAAAAGCAACAGGAGATTTCATGCCTCATTTGTGTTCCATCTGAAGCAAAGGCAATTACCAAATCTTTTTAGCAGAAAAAGAAAAATAAATTTGCATAATGAAATATAATCATTTTATATATTCTCATTTTTATTTTAAATTAAGGTAATATGTGTTTGCATTCAGGGTAACTGCTCCCAAGGCACAATAAGTTAATAATGTCAATTTTTTTTGTTATGGCTTCATTATAAAACTGGGGGAAGAGAAGAAAAGAACTGTTCAGATAAAGTGGAATAGCTAACAGCACAACTAAGCATTCTGCTCAGTGGGCATAAACAGAACAATTTTCACTGGGACAACAAAAGATAGAATATAATAGGATAATTTATATTAACATGCTTTTTATCAAATACATCCCTTCTGAGGATTTTACCACTCCTGTCTTTTATTCACCACTATTGTCTCCTATATCCCAACAACCATTACTAAGTACATGTGGTCCACAGAGTGACAAATCTGCTACTTTGAGTCAATGAATAGCTGCAGGGTAGCCCTGAACATCCGTGACCCAAAGCTATGTATGGGCATGTGCAAATAAATCAATAAAATATTTCTCTTTTTAAAACTACTACCTTCCATTTAACAAAACATCCATTTCCTATAAATGTAATCCAACTCGAAATAAATATTTAACAATTTGGGGAGTGAGAATATTCCATTAGTATAGACAGGCAAACCAGTTTTTACACTAAAAATAAAAAACAGACAAAAGTGTAGCTAAATGGTTAAGAGCACGTACCTAGTTTACAGGTCCAATCCAGACCCCGGTCAGGACTGTGCAGGAGGAAACCAATGGATATTGCTCTCTCTCACACTGATGTTTCTCTCTCTCTCTCTATCCTTCCCTCCCTCCTTCCTTGCCTCCCATTCTCTAAAAGTCAATGGAAAAAATATCATCGGGTGAGGATTCAAACCACACAAACGAAACAAAAAAAAACCTTCTACCAAACTCCATCAGGGTATTTGTTCTTGGAGTTTGTCTGCTCTCACTTCTTGAGTGTGTACTTTCGCTTCAGTAAATTTACTGTGTGTGGCTGAATCTTTCTGTATCATCTAGATTAGAACCTGGACCCTGCTACTGGGTGGAGGCCTCCTTTGGCCTCCCTGGGTGCCCCTCACCCTGGCATCATTTCCATCCTACCTTTAGCAGGAGGGGGGAACCTTTTTTCTGCCAAGGGCCTTTTGAGTATGTATTAACATCATTCGTGGGCCAAGAAAAATTATCAACTTAAAAATTAGCCTGCTATATTTAGTCAAGCATTGAATTAACTCACCCCTATTGCCTTGGCAGGGCCAGATCAAATGATTTTGCAGGCCTTATACTGCCCGCGGGCTGGATGTTCCCCACCCCTGGTCTAGAGGATAAGAAAGTTCCCTTCGTGCAGAAGTCAGTGTTTCTTTCTTGTATCTTGCAAAATAATTTATTAGAATAATGCTAGTATAATTGAATATCCCCTTATATGTCTGTCCTACAAATGCCCTAGAATAGGGTTCACTTTTACATATCTGAGTCAGGTATTTCTTCTCTAATACATATCATTAACATAACCCCATTGCATGACATATTTGTACTCAATATTGTCTTGATTTGTGCATGCATTTATATCAGCTACTTGGATCACTTTTGAAGTCTGGCTAATTTCTCTCACATACTATTCCCCTTGTTACCAAATTCCACAATAAACAGACTTCCAAAATGAGGTCACACAGGAGTAGCATACACCGAAGCATGTATGGTATCTTATGAATCTTTTCAATTCAAAAAGAAGTTAAGAATTTCAAAGCCAGATTCTAATTAAGCTTAGTCTGGTTAAACCTCTCATAAAATATCTTTGTGAAAATAATGCTTATTTAATCTTTATTGCAGAAATTTTACATTTCTATTATTTACGTATGGACACACTATATTGGCATATTAATGTAAGTTCAAAGTATAAATTTAAAAATAAATGAAAGGATATATGTGTGTATTATGATGTACAATCAGAAAAATATCACTGATAAGGGTACAGAACCAGTGTATTCTAAGGAATTGCAATGTTACTTAAAGTCCTGGATAAATCACCAAATGCTTCCTGGGGGGCTGGTCATGTCTCTAAAATGAGAGAAACAGAATGGCCTATGTGGTGATATGGGATATAGTGCTTACTGGACCCTAGTTTGAGAATCCACATTGATATCTGATATATATCATTCTACCACTAATCATACTATCCTATAGGTAGAACATATATTCTGGTTTTATTGAACAGATGATATAGCACATCAGGCTAATAGTTATCACAACTATGGTTTTACAGACTTCATGTTTACACACTTTGCAGAAATCACTAAGATATCACCTAATGTTATGTTATACATAATAGGCCCTTTTGCAGTAAAAACTGCATCAACCCAACAAGTCAGGTAAGCATCATTTTGTCTTCAGAGATGGGTTAGATCATGAGAGTTTATCCAGAGAATTGTTGCATTAAGTATTATAGCTTCTTACTCATCAACTAGTTTGCTGCAACTCAAATTCCAGACCTAAAAGGGTCATACTTCACTGTAATTCTGTAGAGAAAATTTTGTGCTTTCAGAGTATTTGCAAAGTAGAAAACAAAAGCAACACTGTGACAAGTAAAAAAAATTTAAATGAAAAACTTTGAAACAATAAAGAAAAGTATTATAGCGTCTTACTTAAGGCTCAAATACAGGAGATGGAGGAGTGTATTTAAGCGATTCAGGAAAACATTAAACTCAGCTAACACATTCTGTGTCCATGTGTCATATGAGTGCTTCCCAATTCTCTTTCATGTTTCCAATGTGGCATTTTCTGGCTGTTTATGGGTACCATTAGTATTAGCACAAAAAATATGAAAAAACTTTAAAAGTTCTAATTATATCAGAGCTGTTAAGTAGGTGATCACTTCAACCTCTGTCATCTATTTTATTATAATAACAATTGCAAATCATTGAAGTGCAGATTATGATTGATATTACAACTGCTTTTGGGAAAATACATGTTCCTCTTTTGCCCTGTTTGCAAAATAACCACATAATCTGTTGTACAAGTAGTGTCACTTAAAGCACAAATATAAACCAAAAATATATACTATAAAAATATAACTATATTATAAAAGTAGATAATATATAAAACATAAAATAATATACAATTTATAAAAAATATAATAATATAAAGTTTATTTTTCTCACTGATGCTTTAGACAAGCTCTGTAGGGCTAAGTTTTTTCCCTGCCTAGGATAAAATTTCAATCAGATCACATAAACTTTGATTGGTGTTAGATAATGAAAAGGTATTTGGCCACATTTTAACATGATAACAGTCTCATTTTTGCAATTAAAATATCCAGGTTTATTTTTTGTAATTACCCAAATGCTTTGTCTTATTCAATTAAAAGCTGGTTCTCTTATCTGGTCCCATCCTGCATCACTTGAGATATTATCTGGTTCTTTCTTTTATCTTCCCCAGCTTTGATCATGAGAGTTTATTCATGATCTTCCTTTTATCTTCCTTTTTCTTTCTTTTACACTAAATGGGCAGACTATAGGATCAAGAAAAGATTACTTGAGTGATATATTTCCTTGACAATTCCCTCTGAGTAAGGCAGATTCTTAATGCCAATAATTATTTCACAGACTGTTTCCTTTGTGTTTGTGAGAATTATTGAGAACTTCAACTGGAACAATCCAAGTTCATCACTCTGAAAATTTCTCTACTGTGGCTAGGAGCTTAGGACACTTCCCTTCATTTCTATTCATAAACTGGGGTCACAGTCTACAACCAATCAGACAATAATTTTAGAAAGGATCCAAGATAAACCCAGGCAGGCTTCCTCACACATGTCCACACTTACTACATTTTAGGCTGCTTCTTTTTTTTTTCTTTTCTATTTTTGATGAGTGGGAAGTTTGACCTATGTGGCTTCCCTATTTGGTAGATTTTTTCAAATGCAAGTCATTCACTTGTGTCTCTACTTCCAAAATTCTAGGAGGCTCAGTTTTAATTTTCCAAATGGTGTAGTTAGCATTGTGCCACAAGTTTGTTTTTGTTTTTTATCTTTTCAAGACATAGTTTTATTTTTCATGACAAATATATGCTCTAAATGACAACTAGTTTTACAAAGTGATGGCTTTTACGTTTTTCCAATATAAAGTTGAATTTTATATTTGACTTCCTAATTAGTATTTTACTAGATAGAGAGAATAATGAAACTACACATTGAATAAAACTCAAACTACTTATTTTACTAATCATAAGACGATAGCTATTTGCAACTAATGTTTCTTAGAAAAAAAAGTGAACTTCTTAGGATACTCCAGAGGATGTTCATGAAGTATCAAATGGAGTAGCAGATTTTCCACATGTTAGTAACTGCCATAATGTTAATAGTTTTAAGGAGTAGAATGTCCACTATCCAAGTTTCCTTAATAGTAATAAATAGTTTGGGCTGAATACAGATGGCAAACAAATGTTCACAGTAGGACAATCTTCTCAACATAATATTCTGGTTTAAAATAAATATTTTCACACAATGTTTTATTTTGTAGCAGATAATTATAATGTTTAAGATTGCTCTACATGTGGGAAATAAAATGGAGAACAGAGACAATTATCTATAAATACTTTAAAATTAAAATTACTTTTTTCAGTACATATCAGAAAAAAGTGTGTTATGTATGCATATAAAAACAATTTGTTTAAAATATGCAAACCATCCAGCTATAACTAAAGAGACTATTTGCATATTTGGGAGTATATAGATATGTCTCAATATATGGAAAATACACATTACAAATTCACACTTATCTAATGATGTAATTACTTTCATTTGAAATTGAAGTTTTACTGCCCTGAAGCTGCCTTTCAGGGATATTGATTTAAGCTGTAAATTAAGAAATAAGACTTAGAGAACCTTTGACCCTCCTCCCTTTTCTGCCTAAAATATTGAGAGGATACACTGCTTCAGGAAAATCTTAGGGTGTTCCCCTTACCATAATTTGAATTAAGTAAATAAGAGGGCTTCAGACCAGTGATTGTCAGCTATATATGCCCTATGTCCCACTGTTTCTGATTAGACTAGCAAGGATTTTCCTGCCTTGTGTATTCTGCTCTTCCTCAACTACCTGTAAATCACCCATTCTCACTTCTGAAATATAATACCCCATTTCTCCCACTCCCCTTTATCCAAAAATGTATTAGATGCCCAATGTTACCTCACTGTCTTTGCAATATTCATTCATGATTTTTGAATTCCCCTTGCACATGTATTAAAACTTTGACTTTTCTTCTGTTAACCTGTCTCTGTTAACTTGATGATTAGCCCAGCTAGAATAACTTAGAAGGTGAGAGGACTGCCCTGGCTGGGGGGTTTAGGTGACTGGAGCATCATCCTATACATCAAAGTTTGCAGGTTGGACTCCTGGTCAAGGCATATACCTAGGTGGTAGGTTCAATTCCCGGTCGGAGCACATATTGATTGATATTCTCTCTTCTCCCCTCCCTTCCTCAATCTCTCAATCATTTAAACATATTATTAGGTGAGGATTTAAAAAGTTTTATGGCCCTAACCGGTTTGCCTCAGTAGATAGAATGTTGGCCTGCGGACTAAAGGGTCCCAGGTTTGTTCCTGGTCAACGGCATGCACCTTGGTTGCGGGCACATCCCCGGGGGGGAGATGTGCAGGAGGCAGCTGATCAATGTTTCTCTCTCATTGATGTTTTAAACTCTCTATCCCTCTCCCTTCCTCTCTGTAAAAAAAATCAATAACATATATTTTTTTAAAAAGTTTTATATTTTTTAGCCCCCACAAAATCCTGATAAAAGACTTCCAAGTTCAAATGTTCACATTTATTCTATTAATTACTATTTAACCCAAACATTTGATATCCAGTTATTTTGAGTGTTCTATATGCCAGGCAGTGAACCAAAGATTGAAGATTATGGTCTAAAACAGATATAAAACATGACCTCCAATAGCTTATAATGTTACATAAAGATAAAAATAAATACACGTTAGGAGGAAATAAAGATAGAGTAATTCAGTTGAGGGACAGCTTATTTATAGCATGTGACATTGGGAAAAGCTTCATGAAATAAGTGGCAACGTCAGCTGAAATTTAACAGTGAGTCAGATTAATAAATGGGCAAAGGATCTGAAAAAAATTTTTTTTCCAAAAGAAGACATACAGTTGGCCAACAGATATATGAAGAAAATGTTCAACATCACTAGCCATAAAGGAAATATAAATCAAACCACAATGAGATATCACCATACACCGGTTCGGTTAAAATGGCTATTATCAAAAAAATAAGCAATAACAATGTTGGGAAGATATGGACTAATGAAAACCCTTGTGTACTTTGTTGGTGGGATGTAAATTGGTGTAGTCACCATGGAAAACAGTATGAAGGATCCTCAAAAAAACCCAAAAATGTAACTACCATATAATCTAGCAATTCTGCTTCTGAGCACTTATCCAAAGAAAACTAAAACACTAACTTGAAAAGATAAATGCACTCCCATGTTCATTGCAGCATTATTTAATGTAGCCAAGATATAAATTCCCATCAATCCTATATAATACAAAGCTAATATGCAAATTGTCCCCTCTGGAATTCAATGAGGAGACCAGGATTTCTATTGCTCGCTATGATGTGCGCTGACCACTAGGGGGTGGCGTAGAACATGGTAGGCGACCAGCTGCAGTGGCAGGCTGAGGGAGCGAGTGAAAGAAGCGGCGGGGAGGCTGGGAGGTGGGGAACCTGATTGGACCTGATCGCTGGCTAAGCCTAGGGACCCTACTTGTGCATGAATTTCATGCACCAAGCCTCTAGTGTATAAATAAAGAAATTGTGATATAGATAGTTTAGCCATAAAACATAATGAAATCTTGACACTTGCAACACCATGAATGGACCTGGAGAACATTATCCTAAGTGACATAAATCAGACAGAGAAAGGGAAATACCATATAATCTCTCAGATATTTGGAAAGTAAAAAATCACTCCTCCCAGCAAAAAAAAACAAGCTTATAGGTAAAGAGAACAGATTAGTGGTTGCCAGAGGTGGGAGGTGGGGGTGGAGAAATGGGTTAACTGTTTCTTTTGTTTTCTTTTAGTTTAAAAAAATATTAAAAATAATAGGCAGGAGAAGAGACGTGGCAAAGTTTATAATGGAAAGTTCTCTGGAGGGGAAAAAAAAGGGATAATGAGACAAATAATTTTAAGGCATCCTGGGGTTTCTGAAATAAATACACTCTCATCCACTGAAATAGCTGGTGAAGAAACGGCTTTTGACAAATACTAGAGTATTCATACCATAATATTAAAATGGTCAGGGAAATATTATTTCAAATATAGCATTATTTAAATTATAGTTAACAGCTTCATCTGCTTTAATATATATTTAATAACATAAAATCCTCTTAATTCAATGTCATACTCATAGGTTAGTTAATGGATCGAGACCTGATTTCCTTCTATAATATCATTTAACACTGATGTGTGAACATTTATAAACAAATTGTGAGCCAAATTCTTCCAGCCTCTCTCGTTTTCCTTACCTTCCATTTGAATATTTTTATACATGCTTTTGGTCTACCCTAAGTAATAGCTGAAAGAATTAAATTTACACTCACAATTCATCTGTACTTTGTCTCACTAAAAAATGTCAGCGAAATTATTTTTTCCATCTTTCTTCAGAAAGAACATCCAAACATACTATTTAGCATTTAAAAGGAGCCCCTGCAATTCCAAGGTTCTCTAAAATTACATAATATATATTCTAAATGTGCTGTTCAGCCAATTGTTTAGTCGACTACAAAATAGCATGGACTTGCTTGGAAATTCCATACGAAATATCTCTATAGTACATTTGACCTTGGTATATTAGATAGAAAATACGCACACAGACTTGCATATTTAATTAAACTTTGTCTTGAAATACTATTTCAGTCCAGTACTACAGAAGACCAATTTTTGAAGAATTGGTCACATAACATGATTCTTTCTTTAATGGTATTGAAAACTTAAATCTATGGACATATTATTTAGTATACTTTAAATGCTTCTTTTAATTAAGCCAAGGGTTCATATTTTTTTATTTATTATTCTGATTTAATGTTTGTATTGATTTTAGAGAGAGAGAAAGGGAGAGGGAGAGAGAAAAACAAAACAAAACATTGATGAGCCCGGCTGGTGTGGTTCAGTGGTTGTCAATCCATGAACCAACAGGTCATTGGTTCCATTCCCAGTTAGGGCACATGCCTGGGTTGCAGGCTCAATCCCCAATGGAGGGTGTGCAGGAGGTAGCAGATCGATGTTTCTCTCTCACTGATGTTTCTATCTCTATGCCTCTCCCTTCCTTTCTTTCTAAAATCAATATAAGCATATTAAAAAAAATCAATTAGAAAAAATGTTTAAAAAGTTGGTCAAACAGTACAAACTTTCAGTTATAAGATGCATAAATTCTAGGGATTTAATGTGCAGTATGGTGACTGTATTTAAAAATACATATGATCTCACTCATATGTGGAATCTAATGAACAAATTAAACTGATGAACAAAATAGATCTAGAGACAGAGAAGTATGGAACAGACTGATAAATCTCAGCAAACAAGCAGGGGTGGGGAAGTGGATGGGGAGAGAGTAATCAAAGAACTTGTATGGATATAAGCATAATCCATGGATAAAGACATGAGAAGGCCTGGGGAGGGGGGACAGAAGGGATGGGAAGCAGGGAGTCAATGGGAAAAAAGGGGGGGCATCTTTAAATAAATACAATTTTTTTTAAAAAAAGGCAGAGATTTACAAAAATACTGCATTATATAGTTTGAATTTGTGGAGAGAGTAGATCTTAAAGTGGTTGTCAATACACATGAAAAAAAAAGCTAACTTAAAAAAAAGGAAGTGGTAGGCATGAAGGGAGTTTTGAGTAGTGTGGGAGCTAAAAAAAAACTGTTAATATTTTTCTTCTCACCTTCTAAGTTCTAGCTGACATCATCAAAATAACAAAGATGGATTGGCAGGAGAAAAACCAAAGTATTAATACATATTCATGGGGAATTCACATAAGCATGACAATTCCAAAGAGTGAGGCGACATTGGGTATATAAGACATTTTTGTACAAAGGAGAACGATGCGGGGAATGGGGGTCTTAGATTTCAGAAATGAGAATGGGCGATTTACAAGCAGTTGAAGAAAAGCAGAGGGGGAAGCAGACACACATGGCAGGAGGGGGGATCTAGCTTACAGGCACCTGCCTGAAACCCTCTTATTTACCATAGTTAATTCACATTAGACTAAGAGGAACATTCTAAGATCTTCTTGAAGCCGGTTTTTGTCTGTATCTCTTGGGCAGGGAAGGTGAGAGGGTCAAAGGTTCTTTCTGAGTCTTATTTCTTAATAAACAGCTTAAAATCAATATCCCCAAAAGGCAGCTTTGGGGGGGACAAAACTTTGGTTCCCTTCAGTAGCAATAACTCTGAAATATCACTGTTTTAACATTCAGCAAGGAGAGGGTATCATTTAACAGTATATGTTTGAGATACTGGGTTTCCCTCTTTCTGTCCTTTAAAAGTTATCTAATTACAAAAGCTATACTTTTGATAATAGCATTACCTTTTATTACTTAAAACAATGCAAGTACTATATTAACACCTTTAAAAACAGTACTGTATTTAATTATCAATAAGATCATTGTTCTTATCCCTATTTTACAGATACGGATCCTGCTCAAACCACTTATCCAAACTAACACAGTCATGTGGATGAAAAGGGGCCACATGCTAACCTGATTAGCTCAGAGAAGGCCTGCGTGGCGGCCTTGCCAACACAGAGACTTAAATTATCCACAAAGGATGATCTGAAATGAAAACTTTTTTCAATTAAAAAGCAGTTTATGGTGGGTAGTCAGGTCCTAGGTCAGTACCTTCTCCGACAAAGTTCAATCTTTACCTTAACTGAGCCTGTCTACTGTCTTTTTGCATCGATGATAACAAGATAAAAAGTATTATTGGAATGTCAAAGTAATTTTCCTTTTCTGGGCCCCTCAAAGCATAGGCACCACTCTGTGGAGACCACAAATCCCCTCACTGTTAATGAGTTAATTGTTGACTGTTAACTATCCTGCACCCACCTAAGTAAAAGAAGTACTATGTGTCCATCATTTTACTTTTTATCCAATGCCAGAGGTTTCCCCCGCTTTTAAAAAATGAATAAAATATATTTTTTTAAAAAAACGTGCAAAACTGCTATTGAGCATTATCTCAATCCGTTGAGAGTCTGCTTCCCGAAAATTGTCAAGAGTTAGGCAATCTTTACACCGGTTTGGCTCAGTGGATAGAGCGTCGGCCTGTGGACTGAAGGGTCCCGGGTTCAATTCCGGTCAAGGGCATGTACCTGGGTTGCGGGCACATCCCCAGTGGGAGATGTGCAGGGGATGTGCAGGAGGCAGCTGATCGATGTTTCTCTCTCATCGATGTTTCTAACTATCTCTCTCCCTTCCTCTCTGTGAAAAATCAATAAAATATATTTAAAAAAAGAATTAAAAAAAAGTTAGGCTCAAATAAACTCAAAAAAATTCTTCACAGTTTTGAATGTTTCTCACTTTGACAGTCAATAGATCCAGCCCTTCAATCCGGTTTTGTCTAATTCAAGTCCTTAGCCCTTAACTGCTTGCATTATACAGTTATTTTTTTTTTTTTAGAGAAAAGACAAGGAAAAACTAGACACTAGACAATACAGAAAAGACTAAGGAGGGAAATACATATTATTCAATCCAACAAATCAGGTAAAACCTTTTGGTGAATATTCTTCCTGCTTTACATTATTTATTTCAAAATAATAGATAATTTTATAGATCTGTGGTCATATAATATAGAAATTTGTGTATTCAAGCTCATTTTGTAAGCACCCCCCCCCCATACTTACAAATGCTCTTGCTGCTTTCTAACAACTATGGGACACTCATTTGTTTGATTTTATTTTATCTAATCATGAAAAAAGCGTAAATTGTTTGGAATTCTACGGCTCTTGATTTTAAGCTTTGCTAACAATTTAATCCCTATTTCTTCAATTATTTCTGCATCACTTCTGTCTTGATCATTCTGACCCCAGATACTTGCAGAGCTCACTCCCTTACCTCTTTGCAGTCTTCAATCAAACCTTACCTCCTTAAAATTGCAATTATGCAATCACAGCCTCTTCAGTCTCATCACCTCTATTGCGCTTTTGTATTTTCTTTTTCTTTGTATTGTGACCATCTAACATACAATATATTTACCTGTTTATCTTGGTCTTCACCTACTAGTATGCAAGATGGCATAAGAGGGCAGAGATATTTTTCCTGATTTACTCACTGCTATATCTCTAGTACCAAAAACAATGTTTGGTATATAGCAAACATTCAATAAATATTTGTTAAATCAATACATATATAGTCATCAATAAAATTATGACAGTGTGTTCTTCCTCCTGCCCACTGAAATCACTGAATTGGACAGCTGAGGCACCTAATAAGTAGTAAATTCATGAAGAAAGACAGTACATCCTCAGGTTGCCCAAATAAAGATAAAGAAAGACACCCTCATGCTGGAGCTCCAGTTTGGATGGAATGTTTAAGTGAACTATTGTTTTAGGCTAACTTTCTGGTAATATTTCAAATTCTTGGTGGAGTGAGCAGAAACCTGACACAATCACCAAAATGGATAAACCTACCCAATTTCCTACATTCAAGTCACTTTAGAAACCTAGAGTGCCTGGACTGATGGGGAGTCTAAGTCACACTGAATGATGTCCCTGCCATACAGTCAAAAATGATCGCAGTGACTCCTTCAAGCCTTTTCCTAGAGGGAATGACAGCCATTTACTAGGATATATGGGCCTTGGGGGAAATAAAATACCCTGAACTTTTGGGACTTATATGCAGCTATGAATTGTCCAATCCTTGGGGTATTACAATGACCCCTTGAAATTCGTGCACAGGTAGGGCCCTAGGCCTGGCTGGTGATCAGGGACAATCAGGTTTGCTGCCTCTTCCTTCCCTGGCTCCCTCAGCACCTCGCCACCACCACTGGTTGCCCACCATGTTCTGCGCCACCCCTTGGTGGTCAGCGCATGTCATAGCGAGCGAGAACTCCCGTTCTCCAGGTTGAACTCCTGAGGGGACACTTTGCATTTTAGCCTTATATATATATATATAGATATTGACTCCAGCTGTTGTTCCAGGAAAGAGGTTTTTACTTGGGCACATTGACACTGACACGGACATAAACTGACACTGATATAGAACATAACAAACTTTCTTTTTAATTCAAATTAGTAAAGAAAATCAGAAGTTGTTTGCTTTCCCCTTTACTGTTTTTGTAAAATTACTTTCTTTAAAATCACTATCTTGTTTTTCCCTACCATTATATTTTGGGTGTTTTGAGGTGGTTTCATTATTTTTTCACACACATTTCTCAGTGATGCATCATATTCATAGAACGGTCTAATTATGAGAGTCTAATACAGCAACAACTCTCTTTTAAGAACTTTCTATTTCAATGGATCTCCAGTACCACCTTTTTCTCCTCTTGCCTCCCAGTATTAGGGAAAGTAACATGATTTCCACTGAGGTTGAGCATTCCTTATTGTTTCTCTTAACCCTGTCCTTACCTCTCATGCAGATCCTTCACTAAGTTCAGACTTTAAAAAAAAATATTTTTGCCAGAACCGGTTTGGCTCAGTGGATAGAGCGTCGGCCTGCGGACTCAAGGGTCCTGGGTTCGATTCCGGTCAAGGGCATGTACCTTGGTTGCGGGCACATCCCCAGTGGGGGGTGTGCAGGAGGCGGCTGATCAATGTTTCTCTCTCATTGATGTTTCTGGCTCTCTATCTCTCTCCCTTCCTCTCTGTAAAAAAATCAATAAAATATATTTAAAAAAATATTTGTATTGACTTCAGAGAGGAAGGGAAAGGGAGAGATAGAAACATCAGTGATTTTAGTGGGAAGGAGGAATAACACACTGTCATAATTTTATTGATGACTATATATGTATTGATTTAACAAATATTTATTGAATGTTTGCTATATAGCAAACATTGTTTTTGGTACTAGAGATATAGCATATAGGGGTTACTGGTTCTAAGTGTATGTCATTTCTTTATGGACAAGAATGGTAATGGTTTTAAGTGGAAAAGGTTTTTAATACATTCCCTTTGCCCATCGAAGGAATTTGTGTCGTGTGTTTCTTTCCATGAGTGTACCTGAGAGGACAGTACATAAGCATGGACTGGTAGTTAGATAATTACAGATCCCTGTTTGCCAGATGTTGGCTTTCTCTGGCAATACAACAACAACAAAAACCCCACTGTAATCAACTTTTTAAAAAACAAATTATTTCAGTTTAGGTGCTCTCATAAATGGCAATAATCAAGAGAAATTTAATAGAATGTGACTCTTGAATGCAAACAAAGACCACTTTTTTTCTGAATCTTCAGTCAAGCTGAAGGAGCTTATTTCCCTTAGTCTTTGTGATAGAGCAGAGGAAGTAAGAAAATAGGCCTAAGCTCATGCCTGGATCAGTATTATCTCAAGACTCAGTGCAACTGCATACTATCATCTGAAAAAATGTGCCACACCTGTATTTGAATTCTTCTTTAATATTCTTAGGACTGAGTTCATTCACTTGTTCAACAAGAAATGACTGCTCACTTATGTATAAGCCACTCCTCACACCATTGGAGATCCAGCAATAACAAATGCTGTTTAAATTGCAATGGGGCTCTGCAGAAAATAAAATAGTAAGTATAGCATATTTTACATGTGGGTAAGTATATGGAGTAAAAATAAGGCAAGGGAGATGCATAGGAATTTTTGAGGAGATAAGGATTCCAATATTAGTAAGTTGGTCAAAGAAAATCTAACTGAGGAGTTCTCATTTGACTTAAAACCTGACAGAGCAGAAGAGCAATCCAGGCAAGGTCAAAGGAAGGGAAGGTTGTGATTCAGGGTGTGTGCGTATTAAAGACACATTTGATTTATTTCACCTTTTCAATGAGTTTTCAATTCCATCACTATTGACATATTGGGCCAGATAATTCTTTTTTGTGGGTGTTGTCCTGTGTGGTACAAGATGTTTACCAGCACCCTGGGTTCTACCCAATAGAAGTCAGCTAGTTGAGACAATCAAAAATGTCTTTAGACACTGCCAAATGTCTTTTGGGGAGAGCAAAACAGCCCCAGTTGAGAACCACTGACTGGGAGTTGACATATATAACAATGACCAAATATTATTTTTCTCTAATTGCATAGCCCATAGAGTCAGAAAAAAAAAAGACTCTGTAAAAGGAATAAATTCTTGTTGGCCTGTAAAAAAGAAGAATTTCTTTGATGGGATTATTTTGCCTCACTACATTCAGTTTGGACTTAGGTCAAGCAAGAAGAACTTCATGACAGATGGTATTTCTGATCCCAAGATGCTATTTTTCTAGCCATGCCAACTGTGTTCCACTACGTATGTTTTGTCTAGCTGTCACAAGGATTCAGAGTTCAGCCATGGCCATTACAGTCTTAGCTGAACCTCTCTGACCAATAGGTGCTTTTGTAGGCCACGGAAGCAATGGCAGAAAAAGATTCTGAGCAGAGCCAGACTCTTCAATCCACCATGCAATTTTGTTACTCCCAAGCACAGAGGCAAAACCTGGACTGGCAAACTCAATACTTAAAGCAGCATGATTTCTTAAATTTTACATGATAGATCTCTATAAAGCCTAGAGTCTAAGAGATGTGCCAATCTTTGTAGAGAACACAGAAAATTATCCCCTGGGTAACAATAATCACAAAGAAGATATGGTATAGGTATGCTTAAATATATACAAACACATTTGCCATTAAAATCCTGATTCATTTTGGACAAATGTAGGCAAAAAGCTACATTACATAATTTCAACCTTATATTATGCATATCCATTTAAAAATTGTATAAAAATTATCTTATATCCCCAAGCATGGATCCCATTCTTCCTTTCCTCATCAATTCTGATGTAGTGGATGGTTTTTTCACTTAAACACACTATTGCAAAATATGTGTTATTTTATGAGCAAGTGTTTTTAATTTATTTAAATGGTATTTTTTGCCGAGTCTTACTTTTAGGATTCATCTGCATTGTTTCACACTTTCCTAATCAGTTGTTCCTAACTATTGCATAACGGTCAATTATTTCTAAAAGATTTTTTACTACACATTCTCCTAGTGAGGCACACACCAGTGGCGTCCAATGTTTTACAAAAAATGGCTGGATCACCGGTCATATTTATTTAATTTGATAATGCAGTGCCTGATTGCACTCCAGAATGGCTGTACCAGTAGGATATGATATCTCCATGCCCCCACCAAAACCTGATATTATCTGGCTTTCTAAATGTTCCCCATTATTATTACAAAATCAACCTGTTGTTTTTTAAATTAACATTTCTATGATTAGCTGTGTCCTTTGAGTAGTTTTACCAATGCTATTTTCACTTTTTGCGTGTCCTGTCCTGTAAATTGCTCACTTATCTATTAGAGATTGTGTTTTCCTTAATTTGTAGTAGTATCTTGTCTAATTTAGATGTTACGTTTCTTTTTGACATTGTAAATATCATGTGTCCAATCATTCTTCAAAAACTGTGCCCATGGTGACTGTCACTGAACAGAAAACTTTACCTGTGATATAATACAAATTATCAAAAATTTTGTTTTTGGTGCTTTTTACTTGATAAGTATGCAATAATTATCTAGTAATTGTTGAACTCTAGGAAGAGGTTCTTAGTCCCACTTACCCAGGGGTTATTAATTGAGGAGAGAGAACCATAATTGTAATTAAAGGCAGCATTAAGTGAAAGAAATGTCAAAACACTAAATGGGAACATAGGAATTGGAAAAAAAATGTATTAATGAAGATTGGCTTTGCTGAAGTCATGAATGTACAGAAAAATATCTTCATTCTTTTGTGAGAAATGGAATCAGCCTTTCACTCCTCTTAGCTATAATCTTGAATTTTCTAGGTGTTTTCCTAGTGCAAATGTCAGCTCCTTAATCTTCATTAAGAAGAACATTTATTGAGACAGACACTGTCTTAGAAGCAAGTGACGTGGATATGACTAAGAAATGCATCCTGCCTTGAGGTTATATCAAAAGCATCTAGGTACCCTTTTTTTTCTACATACTGTCAAGGAGCATTCTGAGCCTTCTTTTATGCGAACAATTTACCTCTGAAATCCCATAGTAGTTCTTTCTGGATTGAATTCTACCTATCTGAACATCACTCCTTATAACATTAGCAATTATTCATTTCAATTCTGTATTTCATTTAGTATACCTGAGTCCCATAGGGAGACGGTGCAAGATATAAAGAGTTGAGAAAAGGCAGGTAATCGGTATTTATAAAAAGCCAGTGACCAGAATGCCATAACGACCAGAACGACGAGTTGCTGTCAGCCTCCTAAGGCCAGCCAACCTCCTGCGGTCCCTTCCCCTGGCTGGCCCTGCCCCTGATGGGCCCCCACCACCCCATCAGCCCATAGCTCCTCCCCACAGCCAGCGCAGCCTTGATCGGCCCCTATGGGGTGAGCAGCCAGCCAACCTCCCAACTTCTCCTCCTCCTGACAGGCCTAGCCCCGATTGGGGCTGGGCCGATGGGACCCCGCCCGTGCAAGAATTCCTGCACTGGGCCTCTAGTACATATAATAATAAACAGGATGGACCAATAAAGACTTGAAAGAAGAGTATTGATATAATGAGAATTTCACTTTAAAATTATTATTCTAACTCCAGTGTGAAAAACGTGTTAGGCATAACATCAGTGTAGGAGAGCATTTATGAATGAGCTTTAATAATGCAGGAGAGAAGCAAAGATGGCCTTTACTATGGAAATACCACCACAAGCCCAGCCAGCTTGGCTCAGTGGTTGAGCATCGACTTTTGAACCAGGATGTCGTGGTTGATTCCCGGTCAGAGCATATGCACGGGTTGTGGGCTCAATCTCCAGTGTGGGTGGTGCTGGAGGCAGCTGATCAATGATTCTCATCATTGATGTTTCTCTCACTCTCTCCTTTCCTCTCTGAAATCAATAAAAACATGTTGAAAAAAAATACCAGCACGATGGAGCAAAGCTCACAGAGTCTACAACTAGAAGGAAAAGTTTACAAGCATTTAAGAAATTCATTAATCTTTTGTCTAGTTTTGGGGTGGGTTATTATTGTTGACTTTTAATTTCTGGCTTAGTCAGTTGATATTAAGTATTATCCCAGGTATTAGTTTGCGTGGGCTGCCATAACAAAATACCACAGACTACTTGGCTTAAACAACAGAAACTGATTGTCTCACAGTTCTGGAGTCTGGAAGTTTGAAATCAAGATGCAAGTAGGATATATGCACCCCTATGTTCATAGCAGCACAACTTACCATAGCTAAGACTTGGAAACAGCCTAAGTGCCCATCAACAGATGAATGGATTAAAAAACTATGATACAGCTACACAATGGAATACTATGATGCTGTAAAAAAGAAGGAATTCTTACCATTTGCCACAGCATGGATGGAACTGGAGAGCATTATGCTAAGTGAAATAAGCCAGTTAATGAAAGAAAAATACCACATGATCTCACTCATATATGGATAGTAAAGACCATTATAAACTGATGAACAAAAATACAGAGGCAGAGCAGCATCGAACAGACTGTCAAACTACAGCGGGAAGGCTGGGGAGAGTTTGGGGGGTTGGTAAGAGATCAACCGAAGGACTTGTATGCATGCATATAAGCATAACCAATGGACATAAGACACTGGGGGGTAGAGGAAGCTGGGGGAAGGTCAAGGGGGGAAAAAGGGGGACATATGTACTACTCTTTGTAATATCTTAAGCAATAAAACAAATTTAAAAAAATGCAAATAGGGATGGTTTCTGATCAAGCTTCTCTTCCTGGCTTGCAGACTTCTGCCTTTCCTCTGTGCACATGTGGAGAGAGTTCTGGGGTTTCTTCCTCTTCTTTTAACAAGAGTCCTATTAGATTAGGGCTCCACCCTTAGGATCTCATTTAACTTTAATTACCACCTTAAAATTAAAAGACTTTTTCCCCTAATACAGTCATATTCAGGGCTAGGTCTTCAACATAAGAATTTAGGGGGATACAATTTAGGCCATAACATCCCAGGTTCAACAAATTTTTATGATTACAAAGAGCAAGTTAAAAGTGTGGGTTATTGCAGATATTTTCTCCCAGTGGGAATTGCCCTTTCACTTCCTTGATAGTGTCTTAGAAGTATTTTAATTGTACAAAGCCCAGTTTATTCATTTATTTTATCAATTGTGCATTTGGTTTCATATAAAACAGAGTTGGCTAATGTAAATAATAGTTTTTTACTGTATAGTAAGGAAGCCACAGAAGTAATTCAAATAAGGTTTACTTATATAAGGGATTCTATTGGACCCTAGCCAGTTTGGCTCCAAGGATAGAGCGTTGGCCTGCAAACTGAAGGGTCCTGGATTCAAATCTGTTCAAGGGCACCTATTTCGGTTGCAGGCTTCTCCCCAGCCTGCGGCCCAGGCCCTGATCGACGCTCATGCAGGAGGCAACCAATCGATGTGTTTCTCTCACGTCGATTATTTCTGTCTGTCCTTCCCTCTCTCTTCCACTCTCTCTAAAAATCAATGGAAAAATATCCTCAGATGGGGATTTTTTAAAAAAGGATTCTATTGGGTGAGATTATGTTCAGCTATGTAAAAAAGAAAACACAGTAGCAGTGGATCAAACTTAGTATTTTATTTTTTTCCAAGAATCTGATGAGTTCAGAGGATTTCAAAACATTTTTTAACCATCTCAGATAATGGAATTGCTGATTGGATGCTGGAAGAAACCTTGCTTACATTCCCCTGACAGTCACTTAGAGTCTGGAACAAAGATCTGACAAAATCTATGACCATAGATATTAAACCAGGGAACATTGACCCCATGCTCCTGTCTCAACATGCCACTTAAGAAAAATAGTAAAAAAGGTTTGCCTGAGAGAGATCACCTCCACAGCATGGGGAAATGACTCCGCACAGGAAACCGGGGTGTCTGCCTCCTGAGCTCTAACTGGAGCCCTCAACTCTGGCTTATGCTTACACAGCTCCAGTCCACTCTGCCCTCCCTCTGCTGGAGCACAGGGGCCCCTATTATGGCTGGTGGCTTATTTTCTATTGACAGAAACTACTTTGAAGAGATAGGAACTTACGATGCAGGAATGGATGTCTGGGGTGGAGAGAATCTTGAAATGTCTTTTAGGGTAATTGTCTTTTCCTTTATTTTTTGACTCTGAACCTACTATGCTGTTGCACGCACATATAGACCTAGTCAATTACTGTCAAATCTTTTTTGTGAAGCGATGCAAATTACTGATCAGTTGGTCATTTCAATATGTATTAAGAAGTGAGTTTTGGTGAACACGTGGAGGTGCTGGGAGGGTGAAGCACCTAGACAGGAAGCTCCATGCTTTTCCCCATACCTTATTCCATGTACCTCTTCATCTGGCTATTCATCTATATTCTTAATAATATCCTTCATAATAAACCAGTAACATAAGAAAAAAAAAGCTTTGCTAGAGTCTTTTGCATGCAATATTTACTGTTAAACGGGAAATTTTAGGTATTTTTTTAAGTTTTCAAAAGTAATTACTTTATGCGTAGTACAAAGACCTTATGTCTTTCAGTGTTTGAAATAAAGGGCTTTATTTCTTTTCAATAAAGCAGTTCCCTATTAAAAATGTAGCATCAAAGAAAGAAAAAGTAAAACAAAAAAATTATCAAAACAAAATAGCATCAGAAATATCACTGATGGGGGCAGTAACAAGGGATCAAGAAGAAAGCAAGACAGGAGATTTAGGAAAGATATTTCAATAATAAGAATAGAACTAGGATTCCAAATAATTAAAAATGCAGGCATACCTTGGAGATATTGTAGGTTCAGTTCCAGACCACCACGATAAAGCAAACGTCACCACAGTATGAGTCTTATCTTCAATTTGTGAAAAACCCAACGTCTTTGAAGTGCAATAAAATGAGGGATGCCTGTAAAATATTATATATCAACAAAGCAACTAAGAGCAGGTGCTCTTTTAGATCAGTTTGGTTTATGAGGCCACAGTGAAGCTGAGGATAGAATTATCTTCACGAAAACATGCTCATGTTTCCACACAATCCTTGGTGGGAAAATTAAGTGCTGTCTTTGTGACTCTACTGGAAGTACTGAAATGCTCACAGATTAAGTCAGTAGTACCCTCTGGATGAAAGCAAAGCAGCAGATTGAGAAAAGATATTCCTACTCTATTAGTAGAGTTAGAATCCCAATGCTCCCCGCCCCCAATATACCTTTATCACTAAAGGTATTATAAATCCATCCAATGGGTATTTGATTATGGCACCCTTTAGATGAAGATGAAGATAGGATTAATTTCACGTAAACCTCATAATTTCAGATTGCAGTAAGGGCAATTCTCACCCAAAAAACTGCAATACAATTTTCCAAAATAATGGAATGATTCAGAGCAATTAAAGCTAATGGTATACACTAGAGTCTTTCTTTAGCACAATTC
>NW_006290147.1:235072-236667 GCF_000327345.1 Myotis davidii | reverse complement strand
ACCTGAATTTTCCAAATGAATAATTAACTGATGGCCAATTTGCAAAAGCCTACATTGCAAATTTACAAGCTTCCTAAAACCAACAACCAAATATAAAAGCTTACAGAAAAGAGTTGTAAGAAAAATGTTAATTTCCATTAATAGTGTCTAAAAACGAAAAACCTTTCTTGAATATCCAATATATTAAAAAATCATTTCACCTTGATAAAAATTCAACACAATATGTAAACATGTGAATCTACTTTAGCTGTTTACTTTCAAATCCTATTTCACACTAGAGGTCCACTGCACAAAATTCATGCAGGGGTAGGATTGCTAGCAGCTGCAGGCCAGGGCCTCCCTTCCCACAGTTGGCTGGCTGGCCCTGCCCCTTGGTCAGACTCCCAGTAGAGGGGACAATTTGCATAATAGGCTTTTATTATATAGGATTTTAATCTAATCAATCTTTTTAATCTCTTGTGAATTCACATATGCATCACTAATAAATATTGGCTTTAAGGAACTAATTACATGATTCAATAAAGAGTGGTTCTTTTAAAAATATTTTTATTGGTATCAGAAAGGAAGGGACAGGGAGAGGGAGAGGAAAAAACACATTAGTGATGAGAATCATTGATCAGCTGCCTCCTGCATGCTCCACACTGGGGATCAAGCCTGAAACCCTAGCAGGTGCCCTGACCGGGTATCCAATCTCAATCTCCTGGCTCATAAGTCTATGCTCAACCACTGAGCCATGCAGGCTGCGTGAGAATGGTTCTTAATTGGCAGATTCATTTCTCTTCTGCGCACCTTGGAAAGTTTCAGCAAAATGTGGCAAAATTAATGTATTTCCAACATTTTTGTCAGAAAACAATATTATAGTATTTCCTAAGACTGAATAGTTACAAGCAATTAGATTTGTTGGGGGTATCTTTAGTTAAAAGATCCAATTTATTAACAAAATGACAAATTTTAATTTAGCTCAAAATATATACACTTAAAATAGGTATTTATAGTTGTTTTTAACCTGGGATGCTTTCACTTGAAATTATCGTATTTCCTTCAAATTAAAAATAAACAGCAAGTTTCCTACTATTCTAGTATTCCTGACACTAGACACTCAGAGACCTATCATCAAGAATCACTAGGTTCCCCACTTATTTATGTTGGTTTAATTCTCATATAAGCTCCCTTAAAATGATAGCCCTAGATGTTAAACCAGATAGTCTCAAAAACAGCAGCATCCACATAATGTTTGCACTTGTAGAAATGCCAAATCCAAGACCCCACTCCAACTGTACTGAATCAGAAACTCTGGGGATAGAGGAGAGGGCCAATTATGGGTTGAAAATCCAATAGGTTATTACAACGCATGCTAACATTGCAGATCCTCATAATCTATGTGGTCGGCAAACCACGCCTCCCGAGCCACATGTGGCTCTTTGGCCCCTTGAGTGTGGCTCTTCCACATACCACATTCGCGCGCGGGGCCCACATACAGTGCGATTGAAACTTCATGGCCCATGCGCAGAAGTCTGTACTTTGTGGAAGATTTTAAATTAAATTTAAAATTTAATTTAAAGAGCTAATAATGCTAATGGTTGATACGCCATAAG
>NW_006290147.1:221215-234832 GCF_000327345.1 Myotis davidii | reverse complement strand
TTAATAAAGTAAGGTAACTAAATTAAAGAGCACTTATAGCTTCAGTGATAGTGACCCAGGACTACAATCTATACTAATAAAGAACTAATATGCTAATGGTCAGGATGCTGGAAGACCAGACCATTAGCATATTAGCTGGGGCATTGCTCTGGAGATGGGGCAGAAGCCAGGAGGCACCCGGAGGAGACGGGACCATCCCGTGCCGGGGAGGGCAGGGGTGAGAACCCATTGCACCCTCTACACCAGTCCTTTGCCACCCACTGCTTGCTTTCTGAGTGCTGCAAGGCCCATCTGCCAGGGGAAAGAGCACAGCGCAGCAGGCGGGAGGTTTCCATGCTCTCCTCTGACGCCATGATGGGGCGGAGCCGCCATGTTGCTCCAGAGGTGGGGGGGAAGCGGGGAGGTGGCCTGAGGCCTGTGCCTGGGAGAGCAGGGGTGAGAGCCCATTGCGCCCCCCTCACCAGTCCTTCGCCACCCACCGCTTGCACTCTGAGTGCTGCATGGCCCACCTGCCAGGGGAAGGAGCACTGCGCAGCAGGCGGCTTCCACGCTCTCCTCTGCTGCCATGATGGGGCGAAGCCACCACGTTGCTCCAGAGATGTGGGGGGGAGCGGGGAAGCGCCCAAGGCTGGACCAGCCCAAGGTGACTCCAGGGATTTTGGGCAGGTCTTAAAGCGGCCAGAGAAGGCCAGAGGGTTTGGGGTCTGGGCCAGGCACGCTGGAGCTCTGCATGGACAGGTCCGGGTGTTAAGGCAGGGCTGCAGGGGGGTGGGCGGCACCGTGCAATGTCGCGCTGAGCTCCTAGTTAAATATAAGAGAACACTTACTGCGTTGCTCTGAAGAAAGCGATCCTCCCTTGACCACTGAAGTCTTCCGAGACTGCAAAACAGCCAAGAGATGAGACCACGCAAGACGGGAGGGCACAAGAAAGGAACAGGTCACGGGAAGAGGAGAGACGCGGGTCCAGGAGAGGAAAAGAGATCCCGCGAGATAAGAGGAGTGCCTAAGAGAAGTGATCACGCGAGAAGAGGTGAGTTAGGAGATCACGCGAGAAAAGATAATGAGGAAGAGAAAAGAGCATTTGAGAAGAAATATCTCGTGAGAAGGGTTAAAAAGATCACGCGAGAAGAGACGAGGGCATGAGAAAAGAAGAACTGGCGGGAAGAGGAGAGTGTCACGTGAGATGAGGGTCCAGGAGAGGAAATCACGCGAGATAAGGAGTGCCGGAGCCGAAACCGGTTTGGCTCAGTGGATAGAGCCTCCACCTGCGGACTGAAGGGTCCCGGGTTCGATTCCAGTCGGGGGCATGTGCCTGGGTTGCAGGTACATAGGAGATGTGCAGGAGGCAGCTGATCGATGTTTCTCTCTCATCGATGTTTCTAACTCTCTATCTCTCTCCCTTCCTCTCTGTAAAAAATCAATAAAATATTTTTTTTTTTTAAAAAAGGAGTGCCGGAGAAGAGAAGTGATCACGCAAAAAGAGATGAGTGAGGAGATCACGCGAGAAAAGATAATAAGGAAGAGAAGAGCACAAGAGAAAAGAGCGTTTGAGAAGAAATATCTCGTGAGAAGAGTTAAAAAGATCGCTTGAGAAGTGTCGATCGAGAAGAGATCACCGGAGAAGAGAAGCAGGCATGAGAAAAGGAGCTGGCGGGAAGAGGAGAGTGTCATGTGAGATGAGGGTCCAGGAGAGAAAATCCCGGGAGATAAGAAGGAGTGGCCGAGAAGAGAAGCGATCACACGAGAAGCGGTGAGTGAGAAAAGACTGCGCAAGAAGAGAAGCGATCACAGAAGAGGCAAACAGGTGGGGAATTTGCATACCGCAAAGGCGATGTGGCTTTGAAAAATGTAGACATAAAGCTCCACCTTCACTACTGTGAGCAATATGACTTAAAAAATGTGAAAACATTTTTAAAAGCATGATTTTTACTATCCATTTCCACAGTATTCACATGATCTGTAATCAAATGTAAATTACCTTTCACTGTTTGACATGTTACTGTTGAATGTATCGATGTCCTGATGTCCTTTGTTATGAAGAATGTTGTGTCCTTTGTTGTCAATCGCCAAGTGTAAGGCAGCTGAAACACAAAGCATACAAACCATGTTTATGTGCATGTACTAATATTATTCCTTTTTTTTTTGAAAAGTTGGTTTGTTCTCCGTTTAGCAGACTTTTTTTTCTTTCTGTCCTTTCTTTACTTGGACCTTTCTCAGCCATAACCAGAAATTATTCCCTGCCTCTCTGTTTACATAAGCAATGTTATCATATCCCACTGCCTTTGTATCATTATGAATTTTACTTCAAATCACTGCCTTTATTATAAGCGTATTCTAACTGGTGGCCCAGTAACTGCAATGGGCCTCAGAAATGGTATACTAGAAGGAGAGAAAAACTGAATATTGATGGACACTAGCAATTGTACCATACGTTATATAGCCTCTCAATTCATTTTAAATGCTTTTGTTTAAAATAATTTCAGACTCACAGAAAATTGCAAAAACAGTACATTGCTGTCCAAGTTTGACCTCTGTGGGGGCTGAAGAGTGAGGGGCTAAGGTCAATGACTGAAATGCTCCATGCTTACATGACCAAGGTTGTCAACATTTTGCATGTGCCATCACACATCAGTGCTGAAAGAATAAAGAACTTTTAAGTGTAACAACACAGAACAGGAATAACTGAAAGCTTGTGCCCAGCGTCACCTGGACTCCTTGCTATGTGCCTTTTTGCTTCGCTGGTTTTAACCTATACCCTTTCACTGTAATAAACTGTAATTATGCCCTACCTGGTATGGCTCAGTGGATAGAGTGTCGGATTCTGGTCAAAGGTCATGTGTATTGGTTGCAGGCTCCTCTTTGGCCCAGGCCCTGGTCGGGGCTCATGCAGGAGGTAACCAATTGATGTGTTTCTCTCACACTGATATTTCTCTCTCCAATGGGAAAATATCCTGGGGTGAGGATTAAAATAATCATAATAAAAATAAACTGTAATAGTGAGTTTAATAGCTTTTCAGGTTTCTGCGACTTCTAATAAATCATCTATCCTGAAAGTACTCTTAGAGATCTCCAGTACACAAAGGAATAAATATCTAAATGTGAACACACTTTACCTAATTTAAATAACATGGGAATTTCTAATGTGTGGAGTAGTTCTCACTTAAGCTCCCCAGACAGTCACCTTTAATCCACAATTAAATCTGCTGTGTTATTCAACATGCTCCTTCAACATGCCATGGCATTCTAGAAGTATAACATAGTAATCTCTACAAATCAGGGCAGAAGCAAGGAATGAACCTTCTGAAAGAAAGCAAGGCAGCAGATTTAGATGAGATTCTACCTTAAGAGAGAATTTCAAATTTTTTAAAACAGAGTTTTATATATTAAGGAAGCCAATATCAATCAATCCATCTGACATTTGAACATGACACTTTTTAATATGCTTGATTTATGCAACCCTAGAGGAACTGAGGAAGGGATCAGCTTCACTTAAAGCCCCTAAATTGAGATATCAGGACGCATAATTCCCTAAAGGAAAACTGGAATGTAACTTTTCGACACATTAGCAGAACCAACTAAAATCCCATATGTAATATCACTTGCATAGTTCTATTGTCACGCAAGGATCCTTACATAACTCCTCAAGTTATGTAAGCTCCAGGGAAGTCAATATCACTTCATTCTATCATTCAATAGAACCTGAAGTGTGTGTGTGCATTAGAAAACACACCTTTCTCAGTCTTCAGTCCTTTCTGCTTTGACAAACTCCTGTTTGTTCTTTACGTCTAGGGAAAAATTCAGTATTTTTTCAGACCACTTGGATGCAATAGAGTAAATAGCCTAAGTGTACAGTATCTGGACTCATATTGCCTACATCCCGATCCCACATGAACCAATTCCTACCCTGTTAATTTGAGTATGTTTCTTACTTTCTCTAAATCTTGTTTTCCTCTATGTAAATGAAGATAATAGTATTCACCTCATGGTGCTACTGAAGACTAATGAATCATTCTGTATCAGTGAGGTATCATCCGTGTCCTCATCTGTTGCTGGTGGAAGAGGAGCTCGGGATGCCTGGGGAACAAGAATTTCCTGAAGCCCCCACAGGAGGATGAGGTATCATGGAAAGCTTTATTTCTGTGGAATTAAACTCTTGGGTTTCCAAGGTCCCATCTCCCTCTGTCCCACCATGGAAAAAGTCCCATTTTGTCTTCAGCAGGGCTAAGATCCAAGCCATTGCCCAGAGTTTCCGCTCCATATTTTTTGGTGGTTGTTAATCCTTACCTGAGGATATTTTTCCATTGATTTTTTAAAAATATTTTTTATTGATTTCAGAGAGGAAGGGAAAGGGAGAGACTGAGATAGAAATGTCAATGATGAGAGAGGACCATTGATTGGCTGCCTCCTGCATGTGCCCCAATGAGGGGTTAGGGGGAACGGGGCAGTATCTAGCCTGCAACTGAGGTATGTGCTCTTGATCAGAATCAACCCCTGGACCTTTTAGTCTGGGGCTGATGTTCTATCCATTGAGCGTCACTCCATATTAAAGCACAGTCCAGTCCATCACTTGGCTATGTTAGCTGGGTTTCCCAGTTGCAGTCCATTGCATATGGGATCTGCATGGCCATGGGCCTTGTGGCTTCTAGGGCCACATGGCAGCTAGCTCTGGTCAAGGAGCAAGCGAGTGCAAGGAAGAAAGTGAAGCAAGAGGAACAAGAACGAGAATGCCTTTGTCTGGGGATTATGTATTCCCAAATTTTTGAAGGATTGCATTGGGGTCCATCCTCCTAGCCTATGATTTTTGTTCCTTAGGGTAGACTGACAGGAAAGCACCTTTCCTAGTAACCCCAATTTCACTGTGCAGGTGCCCATCTTCCCATTTGTTGGACCTCTTCCCCCAGCGGTTTGCAGAGAATGGACCAGTGGTGACCCCAGTGACCCACGGGGCATGGACCAGTGGTTCCCGGGGAATGTGAAATTGCAGCTTCCTAGTGAAGCTGCCCAGATGGCCATGCTTGCCTGGCCTCCCCTTTGCTCCTTTCCTATTATTAATATTAATAACCAGCTGGTTATGATGGTAACAATTCCAGGTAAGGTACTTAGTACTAGGCAAAGAGTAATCATTCAGGACATGTTAAACGTAATTAACATGATATATTTCTCATTCTAATCTCAGTGGCACTTTTAATTATTTTGCTCCCTTAGTTGGTGTGACATTCCCTCCTCTGAATATCTTTACAGATTTTTGCTACCTTTACTTGTTTTTTAAATGTATTTTTATTGATTTCAGAGAGGAAGGAAGAGGGAGAGAGAGATAGAAACATCAATGATGAGAGAGAATCATTGATTGGCTGCCTCCTGCACGCCCCACACTGGGGATCGAGACCGCAACCCCGGCATGTGCCCTGACCTGACTTGAACCTGGGACCCTTCAGTCCGCAAGCTGATGCTCTATCCACTGAGCCAAGCCGGCTAGGGCATACTTATCTTGTTTTCAAGATCAACTTCCTTTATTAGGCCAGTAAATGATAGAATACCCAATGCCTCAATCCAAGGACACTAATTCCTCCTCTTTTCAGTCTTTTTCAGTTTAGTCCCATGCTTTCAATTAATAATTTATATACTAATATCTCCCAAAATACATCTTCCTGTCATAGATGTCACTGCTGAATTCCATAGCTCAACATCCAGTGGCATTCTTGCCATCTCTACCCAGGAGGTGAGGCCTTTGGAAATAAGTGGACCATGAGGATGGAGCCCTCATTAAAAGAAAAAGAAAAAAAAATGTAAAAACTGATTTGGATTCCACTAATGGACTACCAGCAGTTACAGGTAGATTTTGCTGCTTCTTTAGTCATTTAATGAATGAGTACTCAAGTTAATTATTGACTTAACTTCATTTACATTTTTAGTATTTTTCAAAATAATACTACACGTCTCAATAATTCAATAAATAATGCACATGATAAAATGAAGGTATTTTTGTGAGTATGGATTTTATTTAAAAATTAAATGAAACTAATAATCTCATATGAAACACCAAATTAGCCTGTAGTGAAATTCCAATCCCTTAATATGGGTATAGCAGAGATATCTTGAAGGTGCACTGATTTGTAACTATACCTGAGGAAAAAATATAATCTATGAACCAAATTCAACACAAATTTATGTTCAAATGACATGATCTTTTATGATTATTGTAATGTACTACAAACCTTTAGTATTCGATATCATATTTGTTATTTTAATCATCTAAAAGGCAAGGATTATAGACTTCTGGTAACTCCTTTTAAAAACACTAACATCTTCTTAAAATAAGGAAAATATAAGAAAAATATTAATTTGACATCAAAACATTAAAGCACAAAAGTAGGAATTACTTAGTGGATGAACTTTCTGAACATTGGTTAATAAAACATTATCTAAACCTGGTGAATCTCATTGGTACTATGGATACCCAGGCTAACTGCTTATCTAGGAAGATAATCTGTTTTGTAACCTTTTTTAAAGCATAGCACTGGTCATAGTTCCACCTTTGAAAAAATAATTCACAGGTCCTAAATTACCCACAAAATAAAACCCAAAATTTAATAGCCACTATTCAAGATATTCTGCCATCTGGCCTCCAGTTGTCTTCACAAAATTATCTCCCACTCTTTTTACTCATATACTCAATGTTCCAGCCAAAACAAATTACCTAGTTTTCCCTGAACCTACACTGAGTCTCTGCACCTCAGTGGCTTTGTCTCAACTCTTCCAGTGATGCTATCTCATCATCCCCAAATCAAGCCATCTGTCAATGTGTAGCTCAGATGCCAAATCAGCCATGAAGTCACACCAGATTGCTATATATGACAGTAATTTTTCTCCCCTCTAAAATTCCATCATACCAGTGACATTCACCACATGCTAGTATGCATTAAAATATTTTTGCAGATATCTTATCAGTTAAAGTATTCTTGAAGCAGAACCCTCTCTTGATTTGTCATTTTTTATTTTCCCCCTTTATACTGCCTTAGTCACTGAGTATAATTGCCGTGCTAACAGAGGAAAAGATAATATTTGTGGGAACACTCAAAGGGAAACATCACTCACTGATTTCATTTTAATACGTGTCAGTGTTTCTTTGCTTAATATGTAACTTTAACTATTACATATCCAGAAAGCTTTATGTAGCAGTCTCAGAGTAGTTAAACCATTATGAGCTATACTTGCCAAAACAGTACTACAATTCAATACTTTGTCCTTATTTCTGAAAAGAACATTTAGAGAGATATAATTATAATGATCTAAGCAATGGTAGTATCGTATTTAGATTATTATATGACCTCGTAAGTGCAATATTTTAATCATTAAGGTAATTTGGAAGGGTAAGGTAATAAGGTAATTTGTTTAAAGTTGTACTTTTTCCCAATGGAAGAAAGCCCAGTACATAAATGAGGAACACAGTATTTTACAAAAAGTAGTGATTCACTTACCTTTTATACCCCTGCTGCCCAATTTGTTCAACAAATATCTCTTTTGAAAAGTGTGCAATTTTGTTCCAATGAGATTACTTATTAACCAAAATGAAAATAAAAATGAATGGGAAGAATAAAGAGCAAAGCAAGCATAATAGACTTTTGGAAACAGATTGCAAGAAACCTTGACTAAAAGATACTAAAATTATTACCTGATATAAATAAAGTTATGGAAATAGTATGTAAATAGATTAATAAAATGAGTTAGCCCAGAAATAAACTTTAATATATATGTAATTCTAAGATATGCATGTAAAACCCCAGTTTTAATGTGTTAAAATATTATTTATTAAAGTGGTAACACAATGGTTGACCGTTAGAAAACAATACTATCCCTTCTTAAAACAGATACCAAATATGTATTTTGAGTGACTTAAAGAGATAAATATAGTTGACATAAATATGACTGGTTACTTATCATATTTTAGATATTTGAGATCAGAAAAACGTGATAAAAATCTAAACACACCAATATAAATTCTGCACCCATAGAATTCTAAATTCATTTTGAATATTAGAGAATTTCACTGCACAAATTAACAAAGATAAAGACAAATAGAGTGACTTAATCTGTGATGCAAAGAAAGCATGATAACATCTAGAGAAGGATCACTTTTAAAATATATGTTTCAAGTCCTACCTAATGAAGAAACCTAAATAAATACAGAGGGAAGTAAGCTATTTTCCTACCATTGAAATAGGATTATATAAGATTAAGGATCAGCACAGAAAAAATATTGTAGAGTATATGGATATCAGATTATGATGTTGCACACCTCAAATGTATGTTATTGTCAAAGTTACCTCAATAAAATAAACATAAAATTAGGGGGGAATGTTTCCCTGTTCTAGGAAGGAGACCATAATATCACGTGATCATAATATGTTGGCTGGTGATACAAGAGCAAACTCTATTTTAAAGGTTTACATATATTTGTACATTTTGTCAGTTTTATGAGGAAATAAATATCATCTCCATTTTATCAATAAAGTTTGAGATTTTTGAAATTTAATTATTTGTTAAAGGTCTCATTAAGCCTCAACCCAAGGTTTGCACTCTTGATCAGAAGTATTATTACCACTGCGATAAGTCTGGATGGTTTAGTTCATTCATAGAAAAATAAACTATAACAAGTTTATAAAATAGAAAATAAAATTACGAATGAGATTACAAAATGTTGTACACAGTGTTCATAACTGGTCTTTTAGTGTATTCAAAACAAATAGGAAAGATCCAGTTTTCAGCAGGCATCTCTTCCAGGGAAATGAGCTGAAGCAAGTCAGATGAATCATATGTCATAGTGGTGATATTATCTGCTTTTCTTTTATAGATTCTGTTCAGTTGTGTGTGTGTGTGTGTGTGTGTGTGTGTGTGTGTGTGTGTACTGAAACAGTGATTACAAATTGAACAAATTCTGAGTCAATGAACCAAAAAATTTAATTTTGTCTCCCTAAAGACGATTATACAGAATAAAATTTATATTAAATTCTAGAAGATAAACACACTTTATCAATTTTTAGAATAAAGACAATAGTTTGGCAAAGAGTTATGCAAGAAATTCTATGTAGCAAGTGGTAAACTGAGAACTTACAAGCTTATAGTCATTGCTTAGCAGCAATCTAGGATGAATGCCCAGGAAATAATTGCTAACTATTAGAGACAGGTAAAATTTAGAGAGAAAAAATATATCATTGTTGAAGCTATTAAAAACAATAATGCTTTGTTTCTGAGCTTAGATATCACTGTTGGATACTATGTAGTGGCATTTTTGTCCCCCCCCATCTGTTCCTATTTCAATCTCTGTTTATTTCTTTTTTGATGCGGTTTCAGTAACATTGTGTAACTCATTTTTTGACTACTAAAAAGAAGTTTTGCTTATTCCTAAAATGCTATCATTTTGCGCAAATTCTGAGAAAAATAAATCAAAACCTTAAATATGCTCAGAAATATAATTTATATTACATATATTTACTGAATAATTTCATAATTCCATAGTTCCCCATAAGTTTATAAAATACTTTCCTAACCATCATATAATTTAATTGTGTTTTTAAATTGGATTTATCGGGATGACATTGGTTAGAAAAACCATTCAGGTTTTAAGTGTACAACTCAATAAAACATCATCTGTACATTGTATCATGCGCCCATCACTTCAAGCAAAGTCTCTTTCTGTCCCCATTCTCCCATTTTTGGCCACCTACCCTCCCAGTCCACCCCCTTCTTCCCCTCTGGCTGTCACCAAACTGTTTTCTGTGTTTATGTGTTTAATATATATGATTGTTTGCTTAATCCCTTCACCTTCTTTCATCCAGCCCTCCAACGCTGAAGCTGACACTTATGCTTTTCCTACTTTATACATGTAACATATAATAATGAGCATAACTGGAAGACACATTAAATAAATATGAAAAATTGGTCAATATTCTATGGTATTTAACTACCTGAGAAATTGTTGCAGTAAATATTTAAGGTAGTCTATCTGTTCTAAATATGCTGTTGAGGAATAATGTACATACACCTAAACTCATCTATAATAATAAAAGCATAATATGCAAATCAACTGAACAGCCAAACAGCAGAACGATTGTCCAAATGACCACGCTATGACACGCACTGGTGCCAGGGCAGCCAAGGTGGATGTGATGCGATTGGTCATGGGGCAGCCCACCATTGCCCCATTATCACCCTGCAGAGGGAGGCTCAGGCCACCGGCCGGCAGGGCAATCGATCAGGGGGCTTCACAGAACCAGGGAATTGGGGAGGGGGTGTGGTGGCGGATGTGGGCAGTGCCAGGCTAAGGTGGGCGGGAGGCAGGGCCATGAAGCCTGGGCAATGAAGCCGGCAGCCAGGGGAAGGAAGGCTACCCTTGCACAAATTTCATTCACCAGGCCTCTAGTCAATTATAAGCATGCAAGTTGATGAAATTTGACAAACCAACAATGGAAAGAATTTCCTCATCTTAAGTGAATCGATAACAAATACACAGTTAGTGGACAGACCTAGAAGGTATTATACTAAGTGAAATAAGTCAGTTAGAAAAGGACAAATACCATAAGTTTTCACTCAAATGTGGAATCTAAAGAACAAAATAAACGAACCAACAACTAAAATAGATTCATAGACAACACACTTATGGGTGACAGGGGAGGAGGGTTGGGAGACCGGGTGAAAAAGGTGAAGGGATTAAGAAGTACAAATTGGTAGTTACAAAATTGTTACTGAGTTGTAAAGAACAGCATAGATAACGGGATAATATTGTAATAACTATGTATGGTGACAGGTGGGTACTGAAAATACCAGTGGGAACACTTTGTAAAGTATATGATTATCTAACCACTATGCTGTACACCTGAAATTAATACAAAATAATATCACATGCTAACTGTAATTGAAAAATAAAATTTAAAAATATGCAGTTAACATAAAAGTTCTTCCAGTCAATAAGTAGAAGGCAACTTTAAATATATAGACACTTATCTTTAGTAAATACTTGACTAAAGAATAGTCAATAAGCACAGGAATAAATTTCCATCTTTAATCCTCAGGAAAATATAAATAAAATCCACATTCGTATGCCAATTCAACACCTTCCAGAATGGCTAAATTTTAAAAGTGTCACAAAGCAAAAAGTGAGGATATGGAGGAACTGAAACTTCATACAGTGATGTTGGTACTACAAAATGGTACAACAAATTTGGAGAACATTTAAGCAGTTTCTTAAAAAGCTAAATATACCCCACCATATGATCCAACCCCTCTACTCCTCTACAAAAATGTTCATAACCACTTTATTTATAAAAGCTAAAATCTGGAAAGAACTGTAATCACCATCAACTCATAAACAGGTTAAAAAATAAGTGGTACAACCATACAATGAAATTGTAACTCAACAATGAGAAGGAACTGATTTCTGATACATGCTAGAACATGAATCAATGAATCTCACAAACATCATGCCAAATGAAGAAAGCAAGACAAATCAGACTATATATGGCATGACTCTATTAACATGAAATTACCAACAAAGACAATTCTACAGAGACAAAAGCAAGTTCATAAAGTATTTCAAAATAACCTTTAGTATTATGCCATCATGTGACTATTCCTTTTGCTTTTATATATTAACTATAATAGATGGCCTGCTGCATGAAATTCATGCACATTAAAAGAGAATTAATGAGAAGAAATATTTTAATATTGCTATTTGCCTTATCTCTATAATAGAAGTGTCAGAGATAAAAGAAAATTAGTAAAATGTATATAAAATCTCCCTCCTGTCAGTGTCTGGGGTGCGCCACGGGACCTAGAGTCAAGACCCCGCTCACCACCCTCACGCACTTTGAAAATGCAGGAGACCTAGACCCAGCCATCCCCAGCCCAGTAAAGCCCCTTCAGGTGTGGGGCACGGCCTCAGGTGCCCCAGCTCAGCACCAGTTGGGGGCGCAGCCTCAGGTCACCGGCCCAGCGCCGGTGCAGGGGTTGTGGCCTGAGGACCCTCGTCAAGAACTACTAGGCAGGGGGTACAGTATGAGGTCTCCCCACCCTGCGCTGGGGCAGGGGGCACAGTTTGAGGTCTCCTGGCCTGGAGCTGGGGGAAGGGTACAGCCTGAGGTCTCTCGGCCTGGAGCTGGGGCAGGGGGCACAGTCGAGGTCTCCTCTGAGGTCCCTTGTTTAGCCCCGCCAGGTGGATGGCATGGCCTGAGGTCTCCTGGCCTGGAGCTGGGGCAGGGGGCACAGCCTGAGGACTCCTAACCTGGAGCTGGGGCAGGGGGCACAGTCTGAGATCTCCAGGCCTGGCACTGGGACTGGAGGCACAGTCTGAGGTCTCCTGGCATGGAGCTGGGGCAGGGGCACAGTCTGAGGTCTCCCTGACTGGAGCTGGGGCAGGAGGCAAAGTCTGAGGTCTCCTGGCCTGACACTGGGACTGGGGGCACAGCCTGAGGTCTCCTGTCCTGGAGCTGAGATTGGGGGCACAGTCTGAGGTCTCCTGGCCTGGAGCTGGGACTGGGGGCACAGTCTGAGGTCTTTTGGCCTGGAGCTGGGGCAGGGGGCACAGTCTGAGGTCTCCTGCCCTGGAGCTGGGGCATGGGGCAAAGTCTGAGGTCTCCCGGCCTGGAGCTGAGACTGGGGGACACAGTCTGAGGTCTCCCGGCCTGGAGCTGGGGCAGGGGGCACACTCTTATGTCTCCCGGCCTGGAGCTGAGACTGGGGGCACAGTCTGAGGTCTCCCGGCCTGAAGCTGGGGCAGGGGGCACAGTCTGATGTCTCCTGGCCTGGAGCTGGGGCAGGGGGCACAGTTTGAGGTCTCCCGGCCTGGAGCTGGGGCGGGGGGCACAGTGTGATGTCTCTTGGCCTGGAGCTGGGTCAGGGGGCACAGTCTGTCTCCTGGCCTGGAGCTGGGGCAGGGGGCATAGTCTGAGGTCTCCTGACCTGGAGCTGGGGCAGGGGTCACAGTCTCAGGTCTCCTGGCCCTGAGCCGGGGTGGGACACATGGCCTGAGGTCTCCTGACCTGGAGCTGGGGCAGGGGACAGGGTCTTAGGTCCCCCATCAAGCCCATCCCTCCGTCACCCCCCAGCAGCCTCATACCAGTGCTGAACGGGGATGCATGCAGGAGCATGCAGGAGCACGCAGGCAGCATGATGTTAGCACTGGGGGCAGAAGTCCCTGCCCCTGGCCTTGCCCACAGACTGGTCATGACTGGGACAACATAATAGACAAATTAGCTTATTACCTCTTTATTATATAGATTATAAATACAGAATATACTTAATGTAAAACCTTCAAAAAATGCAAATATACTAGGTGTACCTGTTAATGCGGATTTCTTTCAATAGATGGAGTTACACATATGTTGATATATATGCGATTTGATATGTGTGCTATTTTGTTGAACTGACAACAAGCTTCAAAACTTCACATTTTCTGAAGGTGTTAACATCATAGATATCTTTACGCTTAAAAATGTCAAATGTCGTGCCAAAAAAAAAGAGCATTTGCGGGAGGTTTTAATTCATTATTTTATCTTGAAGAAAAGTGCTGCTGAAAGTTATCATATATTTCAGGAAGCTCACGGTGAACATGCTCCATTGCAT
>NW_006290147.1:219681-221106 GCF_000327345.1 Myotis davidii | reverse complement strand
TTTATGACATGCTAGAAATAGCTTCCGGCAATGCTCCATCTCAAGATACTTGTGAATGCTGGTTTAAATGCTTTAAAAAGGATGATTTCTATGTGAAAGACAAAGAACGTGCAGGTCAACCAAAAAAAAATTGAAGACCAACAGTTACAAGTATTATTGATGAAGATGCATGTCAAACTCAAAAACAACTTGCAGAAAGATTAAATGTTGCTCAGCAAACAATTTCTGATCATTTATAAGCAATGGGAAAGATTTTAAAGGAAAATGGGTGCCACATCAACTGAATGAAAGACAAATGGAAAACCAAAAAGTCATCAGTAAAATGTTGCTTCAACAGCATAAAGTCTTTTTTGCTTTATTAATGCAGATTACTTGTTAATGAGTTAATCAGGTGGATTACCTATTAACTGGTTAACCAGGTGGATTACCAGTTAAACAGATGGATTACCTGTTAACCGGTTAACTAGGCTGATTACCTGTTAATCTGTTAACCGGGTAGATTACCTATTACCTGGTTAACCAGGTGGATTACCAGTTAACTAAGTAACCAGGCTGATTTTGTAATCCAAAGAAAACAATAATTTCAAGAGAAACATCAAAGGTACTTTATTCAAAGTAATGTCCATCACTAGCTACACATTTCCCCCATCTTTCAGGTAATTTGTGGATACTGTCCCAATAGAACTTTTCTTGTTTTGAGGCAAACCATTCAGAGACCCAATTTTCCACTTCTTGATATGTTTTGAAATGCTGCTCAGAAAGTGCATGTGCCATCGATTAGAACAAGTGGTCATCTGAAGGAGCAAGATCTGGTGAATATAGCCGGTGGGTTAATACTTCCCACGCAAGATCTTTTAACGTGTCTTTAACTGGTTTTGAAGTGTGTGATGGTGCGTCATCAAGAAGCAAAATTACTTTGCCGTGTCTTCTGGCACATTATGGTCATTTCACCATCAAAGCGTGTTTCAAATTGATTATTTGTTGTCGGTAGCGATCAGTATTAACAGTTTCACCTGGTTTTAGAAGCTCATAATACACCACACCTTCCTGATCCCACCAAATGCAGAGCATTGTCTCCTTTCTGAAGCAATTTGGCCTTGCAGTCGATGTTGATGGTTGACCTGGATCAACCCATGATTTTGTGTGTTCGGGATTCTCAAAATAGATCCCCTTTTTTTTTTCTTTCGTGCCGTTGAAACAACATTTTACTGATGACTTTTCGGTTTTCCATTTGTCTTTCATTCAGTTGATGTGGCACCCATTTTCCTTTAAAATCTTTCCCATTGCTTGTAAATGATCAGAAATTGTTTGCTGAGCAACATTTAATCTTTCTGCAAATTGTTTTTGAGTTTGACACACATCTTCATCCAATAATGCTGGTAATTGTTGGTCTTCAAACTTTTTCGGTTGACATGACATTCTTTG
>NW_006290147.1:216096-219650 GCF_000327345.1 Myotis davidii | reverse complement strand
ATGAAATTTGACATGTTTAAGCGTAAAAATATCTATGATGTTAACACCTTCAGAAAATATGACGTGAAGTTTTGAAGCTTGTCAATACAACAAAATAGCATACCTATCAAATCGCATATATATCAACATATGTGTAACTCCATCTATTGAAAGAAATCTGCATTAACCGGTACACCTAGTATACCCCTTTGCAGAAAGAAACCATGAGTAGCCATCAAATGTGTATATTAGCAAATGCATATATGTATATATTTACATACGTAATATATAAATTTGTGCACCTAGCTGAAAGTCTACAATTTGCTTTCTTTTAAAAGAAAGTACATTTTTAAAGTATATTTTTATTGACTTCAGTGAGGAAGAGAGAGAGAGAAACATCAATGATTAGTGAAAGTCATTGATAGGCTGCCTCCTGCAGGCCCCACACTGGGAATTGAGCCTGCAACCCAGGCATGTGCCCTGACCGGGAATCCAACCATGACCTCCTGGTTCATAGGTCGACACTCAACCACTAAGCTACTTTTTTATTAGAAATGTGCCTTGGAGATGTTTTTGTAAGTATACATAGATTAACCAGATGGATTGTAGCACTTGTATAGTAATGGCAATGTGGATCCACTATAATTTACTTCACAATTATTTTGCCTTTTATGTATCCATATTTTTAAATCTGTTCCTAATTTAATCAAGGATACACAAGGTGCTGCACTGAATAAAAAGGTCCCATGGCAGGTGGCTGGGGCCCCCCAGGGGGCATTTGCTTTTTGCAGTTGAGTAAAGGAAATGGCATAACAAGAAACAACTTAAGTCCCTCGTGGCCCCATCTGGACCTAGGAGGAGTAATTGAGGGAGTGGTCCAGCTGACTAATCATTTTATTTGGGTCAGTTCACCTCCACTCCCTGGGTATCAGAGTATCCCCACTGCCACTGCCCTTATAAAGGTAATTCCTAAAGGTGCACAGGACGATGCCCAACCATGTTAGCCATACTGTTCAGGGCTTCCAGGGGACTCAATTATAAGTCCTTCCTTGAATGCCAAGGTCCCAAGCTGGGTCAGCCTTTTTTCCTCCACCTTTCATAGTCTTCTGCTATTTGTCTCATTTGTCTTATCCAAGTTTTAGGTATAAGAAGCAAAAGGATTACAATGAAAGATCTTATTCTCCCTATCTGTATTCTTAAAAGATGGCTCCTGTCTGAGGATGTGTAGTATCCTGGTTAAGAATAGTTAAGAGTTCAGAAGCCAAGTATCATGAATTATGAGTTCAAATTCTGGCTCTACTATTCAAGGAATGTGAAACTCTGGGCAGGAAATATAGCCTCCTGCACTCAGTTTTTTTAGGTGTAAATTTATGCTAGTATTAACATATAGTTCATAGTTGCACGTAATATAGTCCCCATTTAACTCATAAGGGTTAAACAAGTTACTACATATAAATAATATTTATCAGTGTTTGTTTCATAGCAAATGCTTACTATGTATTAAGTATCATCAGTATAAATTTTATATAATTATCTGGAGAACCACTGACAAGTAACTGTACAAACACCATGCCAATTATTAAATGATTATTAACACTGCATAGCCACAACACCCACCCAAAGTGCAAGCAAGAATCATCAAAAAGCAGATTATTCAAAACTTCAAGAGATGTACTTGAATTGAACTAATTTTATACACTATTTTAAAGGGTTGAAAAACTGGAGCCTCTGATATCTTAAGGTATTTCAAATCACAAAGAATATTGATGCCAGAACTACAAGGACCCTATTACAGTGTTTTTCTTTTAAGTAATTATTTTCTCCCCTCAGGGACAGAAGCAGAGAAAGGACTAGTGTTTCATTAAGGCTATACCTACTCTCATTCTCTCTAGAACAACATTTGCCTTCTGTGCAAGGGCACCCATTAATCTCTCTTCATGGAAGGACTTTCACCCCTTGTCAACCTAGAGAGGAGAGGTTCATTCCATCCTTCAGAATTCATCACATGTCATCTAAGTTTATTAAGCTAACCACCAGAACAAAGAAACCTGTACTCACACAATTCGCATGGCAGAAGAAAGAAAACAAAGAAAGCCTTGCATATAAAGCATACCATCAAGTAAAACAAAATAAGTAAGACCAAATAGTTGTATACCATTAAGTCAAAATGAAATAAGTTCACATATTGGAAGTAAAAGGTTGATAAAATAACATTCTCAGATGTATGCTGCATCTTAATAAGTGTATCTAAAATGATTTAAAAGAAAAAGTATGAACACAATGCACCATAATATTAATCCCAATGTAGAATTTTTAAAGAAAAAAGGGCATGTCATAATGATAAAGAGCACTGTTCACATAAATAATAAAACTTTGTGATTAATATTTATATATTGAATAACAAAATGTTGAAATTATGAAACTGACTACATGAACAAAATTAAGGAAAATGATAAATGTGAGAAACAGATTTTAACCCACCATAAATAACTAATGAATGAGTCATATAATCTTTTTGAGTAGTTTATCATATAGCCTATCAGGAAAAAAATGTGATTGGAATTGTCTTATTTTGAATTCCCCCAGAAGCAAGACAAGAATTCCAGTGAAATGTGTTTATTAGAGAAGACAAAGAACACAGGTAGGGAAGAGAGAAGATATATAATGAAGGGAAAGCATCCAATAAAGGGTACACAGTGAAACTACTTATCACAGATTAACTGCATGGAAAAACTCTGAGAAATAGATAAAATATGACCACATTTTCCTCCAAGGGCGGGGAGCAGCTAGATCATTTATATATTGTACACTAGCAGTCACTGCTTGGGAGTTGCCGGGCATGTGTTAATTTATCAGAATGTCTGGCCTGCTGCATGGGAACAGAACAGCCTTCTAGAATTTCGGAAAAAGCTTTGTGGCAGAGAGGTACAGACACTGGCAGTCGGACATTCAAAGGCACAAATTGAAAATGGTAGGATATGAGGGATATGGACAGGGTACTACTGGCATATATTATTATACTAGAGGCCTGGTGCATAGTCATATATTATTATACTAGAGGCCTGGTGCATGAAAATCATGCACTGGCGGGGGGGCGGGGGGTCCCTCAGCCCTGCCTGCCCCCTCTCACAGTCCAGGAGACCTCAGGGGCAGGAGGCGACCCGGTGATCAGGGGAAGGTGATGCCCCATCACACCTCTGCTGCTGCCACTGCTGGCAGCATGAGCCTCGGTCAGCCCTGGTTACCTGAGCCTCAGGTGGCCCTGGGCGTCTGGGGGGCTGAGGGAACTGGAGGACTCTGGAGGCAGGTGCACAGAGCGGCCATGCCCTCCTGGGGGTGGGCTTGGCCTTGCTACACGCCTGCTACCCCGGTGGGGCTGAGGGGACCTGGCACCGCCATCTTGTGGCTGTTGGCACCACCATCTTTGAGGTCATGGGAGTCAATTAGCATATTCCCTCCTTATTGGCTGTGGATGCCACCATTTTTGCAACAGCATGAGGGTCAACTAGCATATTCCCTCTTTATTAGATAGGATTACTAGTGACCCAGGGCACAGATTCATGCACATTGTAAGC
>NW_006290147.1:195389-215943 GCF_000327345.1 Myotis davidii | reverse complement strand
TGAAATAAACCAGATTTGGGGCCAACAGTGCCCCAGCAACAACATAACCCATAGCCGAAGGTGGAACCGCACAGGCCCCATGAGAAATCAGGCTCCCTCCTCTCTGGTTTCTGCGTGCATCACCCAAGAGCTGCCGCTGCCAAGTCATTGCAGTTTGGCAGCTCCTGCGTTGAGTGTCTGCCTCCTGGTGGTCAGTGTGTGTCATAGCTACCGGTTGGATGGTCGGACACTTAGCATATTAGCCTATTATATATCCTATATAATAAAAGAGTAACATGCAGATAGACCATACAACAGAACAACTTAACAACCATTCAAAGCATAATATGCTAATGATATGCTAAGGCTGCTCAACAGCTTGCTATGATATGCACTGACCACCAGGGGGCAGATTCTCCGACCAGTAGGTTAGCTTGCTGCTGGGGTCCAGCAGATTGGAACTGAGCGAAATGGGCAGGACGTGCCCTGGAGCCCTCGTGTGGACCCTCCCAATCCTGATCGTGCACTGGTGGGGTCCCTCAACCTGGCCTGTGCCCTCTCGCAATCCAGGACCCCTCAGGGGATGTCGCAGAGCCAGTTTCAGCCTGATCCCGCACTTCCAATTGGGACTGATTGGGCACAAGCCCACGGCAGGCACAGTGGGGCCGGGATGAGCGGGAGTGGCAGGTAGGAGCTGCAGGCAGTGTTGCACTGCAGGTTTCGGCCCAATCCCTGCAAGCCACCCAGAGGGACCTCGCCCATGCACAAATTCACGCACCAGGCTTCTAGTATAGATATAATAAAGTTGCAAAATTATGCCTGATGATAAGACAACTACTAAAATTAAGCATGTGTTAGAACACAGAGAAAATCACAATACATAAGAATGTAAAAAAGAGCCATTTTTCTGACCACAATGGTGTAAATATTTAAAATTAAGGAAGAAAGAAAACAAACTGTGGTACATTTACACAGTGGAATACTATGCAGCAATAAAAAAGATCTCTTACCACTTGCAACAGCATGGATAGACCTGGAGAGCATTATGCTAAGCGAAATAAGCCAGTCAGAGCTATACAATGCAGATTAAAGGTGAAATAAAAATCAATACTGCATAATACAGAGTCAGTAATGATTAAGGATGCACATGTTTTTAAAATGGATAATGCTTGACAGTCTGTTCGATGCTGCTCTGCCTCTACCTATTTTTGTTTACCAACCGAAGGACTTGTATGCATGCATATAAGCATAACCAATGGACACAAGACACTGCGGGGGAATGGGAGGCTAGGGGAAGGTCAAGGGGAGAAAAAAAAGGATCCTATCTAATAATAGACAAAGATTGAATTGACCATACACTAATAAAAGAGAAACATGGTAATTGGCGTACGACCCCTACACCTCCCATTGGCTAATCACCGAGATATGCAAATTAACTTCCAACAAAGATGGTGGTTAATTTGCATATGTAGGCGCCAAGCGATGGAGTGAAGACTAAAGGCAGCTCCGGCCACAGCAGCAAGGGCTGTGAAGGCAGCTCCCGCCAGAGCGGCACTGGTTTTCCTCCGGCACCCGGGACCCAGGCCTATTGCACAAATCTTTTCATGCAACAGGCCTCTACATATATAGTACTCTTTGTAATACTTTAAGCAATAAAATAAAAAAATAATAAATAATAAAATAAAATGGATAATGCTAAAGCTATTCGTGAAAAAAATCCACCATACCTTTAAAAAATATTTTTTATTGATTTCAGAGAGGAAGGGAGAGGGAAAGGGAGAGAGAAACATCATGAGGAGAGAGAATCATTGATTGGCTGCTTCCTGCATTCCCCCTACTGGGGATGGAGCCCACAACCTCGGCATGTGCCTGGACTGGGAATCGAACCGTGATCTCCTGGTTCATAGGTCGACACTCAACCACTGAACCATGCCAGCTGAGCTCCACCATACTTTTTAACACATATATTCCTAAATAAAAAATAATATTTATAAAGTTGTTAAATTTTCATATTAAAAGTTTTGGAAAAAGAACAAAATATAACCATGAGAATAACAAAGAAGAAAAGTTCAAAGGTTTAAATTAATAATATTAAAAATCTAAAACTAGTTAGTTTATATATTTTTTAAATGATGTTATACTAATTAATATATGAAAAATGAAATGCTATGTTAGTAAAATTGTAAATGAGGAAAGAAAAAGCAAAGAAAATTAAAAGACATAAAAATTCTTTAGTATAATTTGTATAAAATTCTTTGAAAGCAAGGATTAAATGTATTTTATTGTAGAAATAACAGAAGTTACTAAAATTAGCCCCAGAAGAAATGGAAAATCTAAACAAGCCAGTAACTAAATGAAATTAAAACCTCACCAAAAATTAAAAGGCCCAAATGGCATCATAGTAAGCAATCTCAAACCAAGAATTTAATTCCAATGAAATTTCAATTTTCCAGAGCCATAATTAAGCCAATGTTTAAAAATATTTTTGTCAGTATAATACCGATAATAAAATTCACCTCAGTATAACTTATCAATTGACCAGATAAGAAATCAACTATAAGAAGAGAAGATACTGATGTATGAAAACAACTATATAAATTTTGGGCAAGGATTTTCCATGTTTTATTTATTTCTGAGTCTCTAGCATATTGGAAAATATCTGCCACATTTTAGGCACACAATAAGTATTGATGATATGAATAAATAATGACAGGAATACAAGGGTGATTCAAAATTGTCCATTTAATAAATATATATGTAATATGTATATGATATATATGAATATGAATGTGTATATTATATATATAAATTACATGTATAATTTAAATAGATCAGGGGAAAAGTTATTTTTAACAATTTGGATTATAGACACACATAGCATAGTATTCAGTCCTAATTCGTGCAAGGGCCTCAGCCCCACACGCAGAGGCTGCCTCGGCCCTGCCTCTGCGTTGGCCCTTGCAGCCCCAGCTTCGTCCAGAAGGTTGTCCAGAAGGACATCCAGTCTAATTTGCATATTATGCTTTTATTATATAGGATCATTGACATATAACATTTGTAAGTTTAAGGCGTATAACTTGTTGATTAGTTAACAACTCTATCATGTCACATAATTACTATTTCTTTTTGGTGGTGAGAACAATTAGGATCTAGTCTCTTACCAACCACTGTACTGTGGACTGTAACTACTATGCTGCACTTCAGATCTTTGGGACTTATTTATGTTGTTTAAGAATGCAAACTTGGAACTAGTACATAAACATGTCCTGCAGTCCTCATTTTTAGAAACAATAGTCTATATCTATACTGAAAATTAAGCAAAGTATAATGCTTAATGAGAAGACACTAGAATCATTCCATAAAAATTTAGAAAAACTAAACAGCCCAGAATTATAACACTATTATTATTTAAAGTTGTTTAAAAATTCCAAGTACTTTCAAATGTAAGCAACATGTTTATGTGTGTATGTGTGTGTGTGTGTGCGTGCAAAAATAACATATCAAATTTATGATCTGGCAGTAAAATAAATATAAATGACTCAAAATATAAAAGAGTATTTAACTTAAAAATGCAAACAACACACCTATTTTCAACTATTGGTAAACTTATAAAATTACGTGAAATGATGATTTGGAACAGATGTGGAAAAACAGTCACCTTTAAAGCTACTCGTGAGCATCTTCGTAAGTTTTACAGAGACCAACTTTCAGTGTCCAAGGAAATTTTAAAACCAGAAACTCTTTTTTAAAAAAACACACACATATTTTTATTCATTTCAGAGAGAAAGGAAGAGAGAGAGGGAGATAGAAACATCAGTGATGAGAGAGAATCATTGACCGGCTGCCTCCTGCACGTTTGGGGATCAAGCCAGCAACCCAGGCATGTGCCCTGACTGGGAATTGAACCATGACCTCCTGGTTCATAGGTTGATGCTCAACCACTGAGCCACGCCGGCCGGACCAGAAACTCTTGAACCTAGGAATTTTTGCTCGGGAATTATCGCATAGACCCATTTAAATACACAAGAGCTCATTATAATGTTATTCAATTTTGATTTAACAACAAAGAATCAAACCACATGTCCAATAACTTAGAAATGATTAAAAGATTGTGTGCATCTATTTAATGGACTAGAATAAAACCTTTAAAAAAAGATTCAGGAAGTTCTACATGCTGCTATGGTATGTTCCCCATTACAAGTATATATAGAAAATGTAATAATATATTTTAGAAAAGAGTTAGGGGTCCTTGTAATGAGGCAGAATGGAGAAACTTCAAGTTTTTCATTTACAATTTCATAGTTTTTTTTATCCTGTACATGTAACGTATATGTTTATGCTTATATGTGAGTGTATATCCATCTATAAAATATATAGTTTTTAGAAATTGGATAAGTTCACTATGACAGATTACTAGAAAAGATTAACTGCACATTCCATTTTAAATGTTTATATTACTTGGTATTGAGGACAAAACAAATATAACACATCATCCTCAGAAGCATGTATACATGTATGCAATCATGTTATCACAACACACACAATCTCAAATTAGTTAGGTCTGGAAAATCGCAATTAAATTTGCTTGGTAACTTTTCTAAGGGAGTGGAAACTGAAGCTATGTTTTTGTATTGTGATAATGATGGAAAATTAGTTATCTGTAACAAGAGCCACTTATTTGAAAAATTCACATTCTGAAGTTTTGGAGATTTTGATATGTGTAACAAGGCCTTCCTAATGTATATAGGCCAATGGCTTTTTCAGACATTTTGGCAAATTAGACAAATATACAATTACTATTTCTTAACAAACCCATCAAATGTCTTATAGCTTTTTCTGGAGGATTACCTATACTGAATTGAGAAATAACATTCCTCAGTGATGGATATAACTGGAACCTTAATTTAAGTACAAAAGATTCAGAAATTCCATTGTGCATTTGCACAATGTAACAGCAAAGTAACAGCATAGGGGCAGTCTGGACTTTGCTGTTTCAGAATTCATTTTTCTATTCTCTATTCATAATATTAGAAATCTAAATATTAGAAAGTGTGCACAATATAATCATCACATCTCATTTATTTTATAAAATGTATTTAATTTCATTTCTATTACTTAATATCATTAATATTATGGTCATTGTCTGCCTTTAAAATATTGCTGAATAGCTCTAACTGTAGCTGAAAACAATAACTGGGAACTCTGTTTTCAGATCAAATGCCCAAAATAGTTTTTGCCACTCATGAAGAAAGCTGACAAGATGTAGAATTGAATGATACCTTAAAGAGGGATTTAGAGCTACATACAGTAGGTATGAAATGTGAATAGTAGCTCTGGCTAAACCCAGGGCATATAGTTCTAAGTAAACAACTGATAGATAAATGTAAAACAAAATCAATATAATTAAAACAAAACGTATACTACAGGTAGGCCAGGAGAAAAACATACATTTCTAAATACCCTAAAAAATAAAATACTAGTTAAATAGTATTTCTCCTCAGTAAATGTAAGAGGTTGATTTGAACATGATTCTGCTCTCCCAAGTTCAATGCTAATAGCTTTGGTTAGTTGAAATGAGAATACTAACAGATGAGCATATTTTGATGAGTCTTCAATTAGAGAATAATTTTTGCTATAGATAAACCATTTTATGATTTTGTCAATCTTTTCTGCTATCAGTCAATTAAAATACTATCAATAATCCTAAAAATACAAAAACTTTAGAAATCAACTGAAAAGTATATGAATCTCAATTTTATATTATGTGATAAACATGAGTCCATATTTTTAATATTCACAAGAATGAATAATAATACAAGTTAAACAGGTTTTCATTCAAATTTCTTGCCCAAATGAAGCCATTTGAGGCACTACATGCCTTTTGGGAACAACTGTTCTATTAAAACTATGTTTGTCCAAATGTATAAATACATTTAAAGCGCTATCATAAAATGTTTATTGCTGTGTCTATCAAAGACAGAAAAAAATCCTGATAACCTAATCAGTATATTAAGCTCCATGAAAACACAAACCAGATAAATATTTTCAAGTGCATTTCAAAAAGCATGGTATGTAATGGCTTATTCAATGCCTACTTGCCAAACAAAGGATTGAGTTATATATATCTGGCAATTACATTCATACCCAAATGGCCTTAATCATGTGAAATAAAAAAAAGAAGAATCTGCTATGCTTTTAAGAAAATAAGACAAAAAATACAAATGAATTCCCTATTACCCTCAAACCAATATTTGAATTATAGCACAGCGGGGGACTTTACTAGTATAATTCTCTGTGCACCTACACATAGCACAATACTTGCAAAGAGAAGATATTTGTTGAATGAATGAATGTAGCCTGAATAAGGAATTGGAAAAAAAATAGCCAAAGATAATTCTACCACAACAATTATTAGAATAAGTCAATATAATTTAATAAATTTAATAGCAGTAAGTCAAACATGCTAGGGGAACACCTGTGAGAAGTATTTACTAGTAAGTGAGAATGAGGTTCAGGAAACCCTTCCCTCAGAGGGACATTAGCATAATTTTGGTGGATGGATTTAAAGAAGAAATTCTGAGAAAACAAAACAGTGCATTTGAGAAACTACATCTAGCCATGGTTATAGCAGATAACTTAATACTCATCATACACAAGTTAATTTTTTTAAAAAACTGAAAAAGATCCATAAAATATGGCAATATGGAGAGCAGGGGTAAGCAGTGTCTGTTTGTTGAATAACTACAGACTCAATTGTGCTAAACGTATAGATCAATTTGGGGAGAATTCACATCTTTACTATAGGCAGTCTTTCAATCCATGAACATGACATGTCTCTCCATTTACTCAGATCTTCTTTGATTTATTTCATCAGGGTTTTGTAGTTTCCCACATAAAACTCCTGCACAGATTTGGTCAGTTGTACATAATATCTCCTTATCCATCTGTAATGATGTCTACTATTTCATCCTGATACTAGTAAATTTTGATCTCTTAATTTTGTGGTCATTATAAATTTTATTGATCTTTTATTCAATGAACCAGCAATTGGTTTCATGGCTTTTCTTTACTGTTTCATGTTTTTCAATTTAACTGATTTTTGTTCTTATATTTGTTATCACTTTCTTTCTGCTTGTTTTTTATTTAATGTGTTCCTTTCTGGTTTCTTGAAATGGCTGCATGAATCATTGATTTAAGACTTTTCCTCCTTTGTAATGCAAACATTTAGTGCTATAAATTTCACTCTCAGTACTGCTTTAGCTGTGTCCTACAAGTTTTGACATCTTGAATTTTCATTTTCCTTCAGTTGATGTATCTTGAGACTTCCTTTTTGACCCATAAGTAATTTAGAAGTGTGTTATTTAATTTGTGTTTGAAATTTTTTCTTTCTATTATTGATTTCTAATTTGATTCCATTATGGTCAAAGAACATACTTTAGATGATTTTAACTTGCTTACATTTTTGGGGGTTAGTTTTGTGGCCCAGGATATGGCCTGTCTTGGGAAAAAAAAAATGTGTATTCTGCTATCTATAGCTATAAAAGCCTAAGCAACTGAACAACCATTTGACCAGTTGCTATGACACGCACTGACCACTAGGGGGCAGAATATCAATGCGGAAGCTGCCCCTAGTATGCTCCCACAGTGGGAGCGCCACTCAGCTGACTGATGGACACCAGGCACAGGGCTCACGGCTGACTGGCTGACCGCCACTGGCTGACCGCCACAGCCAGGAGACTACAGAGAAGCGGCAGTGAGCCTAAGGAGCAGCAGTAATGGCAGGGTCAGCAGGGCCAGCATGAGCAGGACTGGCAGGCAGCATTGGATTGCTGGTTTTGGCCTAATCCCTGCAGGATATGCCGAGGGACCCCCACCGGTGCACGGGCCTCTGATTGGCTATAATGTTCTAAAAATGTGGATTATATTCTGTTGCTTAATGGTATTGTTCAATGAAATAATAGATCTGAAACGTGCAATTCAGTAGGAGTCCTGACAATGCAGGTTGATTGAGTTAAGAAAGTTTATTCTGATACCTTGTTTTGTTTTACCGTTTGAAGTCTGATATATACTTTATGACAGCAAGGCAATTTACCATGATTGTCATATTCAGGCTCTAGTTTAAAATATCTAAAACCAATATATACTTTATTTTGCTACTTCTATATCCAATTCCTACTTCTGCATTTAATACAGCTTTTGGCAAGATAAAGCAAGAGGCAGGAGTCAGGGTTGCACAGAGCAACAAATCATTTTTCCATGAAGTTTTTCTACTATTCCAGTGGCTATTGTCAGAGGAGACTAGGAAAATCATAAGGGAATTCATCTTTGTCTCCATTTAGTGGCCAGTACTATCCCCTCACCCAAATGTGTTTACTCAAGATTAATTATATTCATAGCCAAGAATGGTTAATCTAGCATATCAAAGTAAACTATATTATGCCCAGGTTGCTTGTTATAATCAATACACAGAAAAAAATTAATAAAGCTAATAATAATTGGATGTGAAGATAAAAAATACTGACAACTTGTGTGTTCAATAAGTTGGATAAAAAATTAAACTTGATATTACACAGTTAGAAAAATAGTAAACAAAAGGTATAATTTATAATTTAGTCATAAATATATTTAGCAGCTTTCTTTGGCCTATGTAGTTTTCAATACAGTCAGCAAAAATTGAAAGATTCGAGGAATTGCATTCTATTATCATGCCTCTTCCCATTTTAAACGTGAGCTTAATTATAAAGCTCCTCACGAAGTACTATAAAATACACTGAAGGTTTTATTTGGGCTTAGGCAGGCCTATAAAATAGATACATCTGTAATAACTGTTTGTACATTAGTAGTACTGTTTATTAATATATGTAGTTGCAATCAGCCATCATTGTAGAAGCATTATTAAAATAAATCTTCAGTAATATACAAACTAAGGGATAGTACATAAGCCTTCTTAATCAATTAGAGTTTATGTGGTCAATAAAACACACAGGACCGCAACAGCACATTTCATTTTTTTCCCTGGGAAATCAATATCCACAATAGAAAATAAATGTCAGATTGAAGCTTTAAATTCTGTGGTTCTGAGGTATATTGGAAATAGCTCTGGGCTGGTACTCACGGCACCAGAGTTCTAATCCAATTTAGTCACCATCATTGACTTTGAAAAAGTAACACCTTTTTAAAGACTTAGTTTCTCTTCCTAATTTAATTCTTGGTCTTGTTACTAAAGTGTCATTGAATGCACATTGCCAAGAGAGGACCACAGCATTTAACCTGCAGGAACAGATTCACCATAATTATTGACTATAATCTTTCAAACTCCTGGATCTGTCTACCAAGTTATGGGATTTTGTTATTGTTGCTGAACTCAATAATAGAAATACGCTTGAAGGCATGGTCAGCATATAAGAACCTTATTCTCCTGCTACTATTATAGGGTAAGAGTAAAGAATTTCTGCAAACCTAAAGCCAAATATATATTTCAATAATATATTTTTAAAATACGGGATTAGGTATAAAAATAGGTCACTCTTACTGCATATATACTCCATTTTCTTATAAGCTTCTGTGATTTTATATTTTGCACTTGTTTGTTACTTGGATTCTTACCCCTATCTATATGATAAACTTCTATTTATCTTTAATACACAAGTCAAAAATTCTAGGTTGATATTAAGATATTTAAGTGACTGAAAACTTTACTAATCTTATTCTTAACTGCCCAACAAAGTAAGTGTTTGAAACCAAAAATAAGAAGAGAACATATTCTAAAACCAGAAATCTTTTATATGACCTCCTATAACAACAGAGATAAGATAAATATATGTTAACAGCTCATTTGATATCAGTCACCCAAAGTAAATCTGCATAATTGGGACAACAATATTAACCAAGAATAGCTTTTAAATATCAGCGTATGTCCCACCTTAATAAATAAATTCTTATTGGCCTCAGTGATTGAGAAATAAAAAAAAAAACAAATTAAATCAATGTATCTTGTCTGTCTTCAAATACTGTGTATAGACAGATTTTTTTTCATTTTTCCCTTTTTTATTTATTGTCTAAAATTCTACATATTCCCAGCCATTCCCACCCCGGGAAAGCCCCCACCGCACCAGATTTTTGCTGTTGATTATGTTCAAGGATAAGTCAACAAACAATAAACACAGCATGGGTTCTATGAGACTATCCTATAGCTAAAGTGAAGAGAAACAGTCAAGAAATAGTCATAAATCATAAGTATGTATGTATATAAAGTAATATGTAAGAACAGTTTAGTATTTCATAGGAATTGATATATACTCAAGTTGCCATTCAAGTGTGGAAATATTATAAAATTTATTCGTAGATTTCTGGGACTTCAGTAAATAGAACAACCACGTACTCATTCTAAGGAAGTTGATTGAAAATATTTTCAAAGGTCACTAGAAAAGAAAAACAAAATAACAACACGAAAATTGAAAAGTACTGGCATTTATTAATAAAATCACCTTGAGTCTTTGACAGACTTATATATCCAACTGTCAACTTGACACATCTACTTGGATGTTTAATTGACATCTCACACACAACACAGCCCAAACAAAATTCCTGAAATCTCCCTCAAAAAACTTCACATAGTCTTTGCCATCTCAGTTAACAACTCCATCCTTCTAGTTGCTCATGCCAAAAACCTTAGATTCATCCTTGATGCCTCAATTTACCTCATGCTCCTCATGTCATTAGTGAGAAAAATCCTTTTGCTTCTATGTAATGAAAGCTATAATATACCACCTGGATCCCCCTCCGGACAGAAGGATTTTTTTTCCCCGAGCTTCTATGAATAGTGCTGATAGACAATCCTAATCTACCATCTCTCTTCAAGATTTGTCTCCATTGGTGGGATTATCTTATCCAAAGTCACTCTCACTGGTCAATACAAGGATAAAAAAACCTGCCACCTTTGCCCCAACTCTAGACAACTTTACAGGGACATAACTCTCAGTTCCTGAGCTCTCCATTCAGTTGTATGAAACCTCCATGGATATTGTCCCAGACACTGATCAAATTGAATACATTTGAACAAATACTGAACGAAGTCCTGAAACATGCTACAGCATGGATGAATATTGAAAACATTATGCTAAGTGATAGAAGATAATCACTTAGGACCATATCTTGTATTTTTCAATTTGTATAAAATTATTAGAAAAAAACACTATTGCTACAGAAAGCAGATGAGTAGGTTCCTAAGGCTGGGAGAGGGAGTGGAGATTGACTATAAATGGCATGCTGATACCAGGTGCTGCTAGTTTGAGAGATTTTAAGAAATTCTGAAGCCTGATCCAGGATAGGCTATTCATATAGAAAAGCTGATGCAAACAGCTTGGGCAAGGTTGCAAATTGGATGGGGTGGGTTCTCAGGGAATCACCAGGGTGAGAACAGTGTGGGCCAGGCTGATGGAAACTCAAATATGGCTACCAGTCAGCTCTGCAAAGGGGGAGGTCCCAGCACAGGAACAATGACCCTTGAGAGGACCCCTGTCTTGGAGAAAGACGCCCCCAAGTTCTGCTTCAATGCCAGACAATCCAGTTCCTCTCTGTATGTCCCTGGATCCCTGAAAGCCACAGCCCAGCATTGGAGCCAGAGGGAGCAAATCTGTGTAAATTTGTGCACAGGCCCTTTAAAAGCAAGAGTCTGGGACTCCAGCACCTTCCATGTTACTCAGTCACAGTCCCTGCTGGTTTTTATAATCCAAAGTTACATGGACTTATCTTTCCAGCTCTGAAACACTGGGCTGGGGGTCTGGTGTGGGGCTGGGACCCCTTGTTTCTCTTGGGAGGCCTCTGCAGTGGAAATATCCCTCCCCCAAAAACCTGCCACATATGAGTGTCGGACCAGCCCATTCCACACTTCTGCCCCTCCTCCCAGTCTCAATGTGCTTTGTCTTTACTTCTTTAGTTGTGGACCTTCCATTCAGCCAGCTTTCAGGTGGTTCTGAATGATTATTCTGTATTTTAGTTGTAATTTTGATGTGGTTGTGGGAGGCAGCAAGTACCAGTGTTTACCTATGCTGCCATCATGATTCTTCATTTGCTCAACCCACCTCTTTTTTTTCCTCAACTGGTGAGTCATTTACATGGGAATCCTATATAATAAAACCCTAATATGCAAATCTACCAAATGGCAGAATCACCGGTCGCTATGATGCGCACTGACAACCAGGGTAGAGACACTCAATGCAGGAGCTGCCCCCAGTGGTCAGTGTGCTCCCACAGGGGGAGTGCTGCTCAGCCAGAAGCCAGGCTCATGGCTGGCAAGCGCAATGGTGGTAGCAGGAGCCTCTCCCGCCTCCTTTGCAGGTGGGCGGTAAGGAGTGAGGGGTCCTGGACTGCAAGAGGGTGCAGGCCAGGCTGAGGGATCTCCCTCTCCAGTGTACAAAATTTCATGCACTGAGCCTCTAGTTATTTTTATAAGTTCTCTTCTTACAATAAACAAGGGAAATCTATATTCATGAGAATAAATGTATGACCACAATGTTTGTTTTTTGAAATACATTTTTTATTGATTTCAGAGAGGAAGAGAGATAGAAACATCAATGATAGGATAGAATCTTTGATCGGCTGCCTCCTGCACGCCCCACACTGGAGATGAAGCCTGCAGTCCTTGCATGTGCCCTGACCAGAATCGAACCATGACCTCCCTGGTTCATAGGTCAATGCTCAACCACAGATCCATGCCAGCTGGGCTTATGATTTTTTAAACAAGTAATGATAATTAAAATTTTAGCCAGAATACTTTCTTTTGGATTCTCTTTACAGTGGGAAAAATGACTTAAAGATTATTATGATGACATTTTATGCAAATTGCATTTTTACATTATCTTAATGTGCATATAATAATAGCTACTAAGCACTCCAGCTTGAAACTATTATACCACCTGCCCCTCAACACTAACTGAAATAAAAGACTATCATTTCAAGTCAAAGATACACTGAAAGAACATTTTCTTTTTTCTTTCTTGACATAACCTGAAAATAACACATATTCCAATAGCATATCATTTTCTCTTTCACTGAAGCATCTTGTTATCCACATTTTCCCAATACTTAGAATGTTTTCAAAAGAATATTTCCTCCGGTTTTAATCATACCAGCAGACTTGTTGTTGTTGTTTTTGCCCAGATAGTGTTCTAAAAAGTATAAACAGAATTACTCTACTAGGGCATGCACTCACCAGTTTATTGCAAGCCTCTCAATTCTATTCTCTATTGCATTTGTGGTAGCTAGACTCTCAGACATTCCCCACGGACCTCTTCTCCTGGTATTCATACCCACATTGTATCATAGTTGCCTTGTGTGTCCAATAGGGTACAGCAGAAGTAATAGTATATCTCTTCTGAGATTAGATTATGAAACACTGGCATGATCTCTCTTGAATCATTTTCAATGGAGGAAGCTAGCTGCTTTGTTGTGAAGACACTCATTGAAGCCTATGGAGAGACACATGGCAAAAAACTGAAGTCTGCCAGCAACCATATGAGTGAGTTTGGAAGTGGATCATCCAGCTTCTAATAATTGCAATTGCTCCCAACCTCAAATATGCAATATCATAAGAGATCCCGAGAGAAAACCGCCTACTTAAGCCACTCCTAAATCCTTGACCCACAGTAACTGGGAAGTAATTGGTACTGTTGTTTGAAGTTCCTAAGTTTCAGGGTAAATATACTATGCAGCAATCAATAATGAATACAGAATTAACTAAAATATTCACCTGCATAGTACTTAAAGGATTTTGAGAATGTATGTTTGTATTATTTAGGATAATTAATGTTAGCTGCCACAATAAACCAATAGACCAAAGTTTATTTCTTGCTCATGCCACAGTCCATTTCTGCTTGGGAGCTTTTCCTCAAAAGTTTATTGTGGATCTGGGATTCGTTTTAGAAATAAAACCCACTAAAATTTATTCACTTTCAGCTGTACACGAGGGAGAGATAGTGAACACAGAGAACCCATACTCATCCTTGAACCATAAAAAAACACATCACTTCTCTCATATTCTTATTTGTGAAAGCTCAAGTACATGACTCTAGCCAAACTGACAAGCAAGAAAGACTCGGTAATGCACAAAACTTATAATCTAGTGGAAAATGCAAATAATCAATAAATATTTGCCATACTGTGCACTACACTGTAATTATACACAGATGTTCATTATGCTTAAGAAAACAGGAGGGCAATCTAAGCCAGACATGAAGAACATTTTCAAGAAGAGATTAAAATCTCAGTTTGAATCTGGTCACGAGTAGTCAGCTCATGGGAAGGAACTTGGTTTCTTCCCGGCAGTAAATATTGGTAAAAGAAAAAAAAAGAAAAAGAAAAAAAAGTGGATTCATAAAGACATTGAAAATGTATAATCAACAGACTAGGTGATTTATTGAAAACCAGGCAAAAGGAAGAGAAAAGAGTTAGGAAAAATGTGTAACTTCATTGTTCAGTTAATTGAATTCACTATTCAATAAGATAGAGATACTTTCTAAGGAACAATTCCGGTGGTAAAAATAACCCTATCATTTGGATACAATTGGTTTGAGGTTCCTGTATAAAATCCAAGTGGAAGTATCTATAAGACTGTGGGATTCTTGCACCAAAAGATCAAGGGAAAGCCCTAGGCTGCAGGTAAACATTTGGAAATGTTAGCTTATATGTTAGCCTTATTCAAGAGTCATTGAAGTACTGGGAGTAGTGGAATTGCCCAGAAAGAAGGCTGTCCACCAAGCAAAGGAGAAAGCCTAGGACTGAATCACAAAGAATTTCAACATTCAAGGGATGGGCAGAATAAAATTCACCCACAAGAAAAAAAAGCAAAACAAAAGGAACAACCAGAATTGTAGAAAGAAAACAGAATAATATGCTATGATGAAAGCTGAAGGAAGAGTGTTTTAAGGGAAAAAAGTGATCTACATTTTTGAAAACTTATGATTTAGCAAATAAAATAAGGTCTGAAAAACCCATTGGCTACATCAACAACATGGCTGTTGATGTCCTCAACAATAGTAGTGGTAGTAGTGTGAATGAAAATTAAAATGTAGCTGATTAAAAATACATGGATCTTATTTATTAATTTTTATTAATTTCAGTGAGAAGGAGAGAGAGATAGAAACATCAATGATGAGAGAGAATCATTGATTGGCTGCCTCCTGCTTGCACTCTACTGGGGATGGAGTCTGCAACCCGGGCATGTGCCCCTGACAGGAATCAAACCCAGGACCATTTAGTCCACAGGTCCACGCTTTATCCATTGTGCCAAACCAGCTAGGGCTACATGGATCTTTTTGAAATAGAGAATACAAGTATCTAACTTGTTCAATAAAGAGAGATAAGAAAAACATCATGCGAACCAGAAACTTTTATTTTATTTTTTTAAATAATATGAGAAACTTGAATGTTTTAAAACTGACTGGTTTGTTTAGGAAAAGGTTGAAGACCTAATGCTGAACAAAGCAAATAAGGGAGCAATCTTTCAGAGAAATGTGAGCAGATAGGAGGCAGAGCACAGATGTAGAAATTCACCACATTAAAGAGGATCACAATTCCATGGCATCTAGTGAAATAACAAAGTGCTTGTGTGAAACAAAGGTGATCTTTTGATTAATGCGATTAATGAGGACACCTAAAAGCATTCCACTAAGAGTTATATAGAAGAAAAAAGGTGTCCATGGTTACTACTGTTAATTAATATTGCTTTGGAGGTAATAACCAAAGCAATTTGATGAAAGAAATGGATATGGCTAATAGAAAAATATTCAAAATGCTTTTGAGTGAAAAAAAGGGGACATTTGCCTACAGGGTAATAATGAACTTCTCAATAACAACAAACAACACTAGAAGAAAATGAAACAAAAAGTCTGAGGGACAATTATTTCAAACTATATTCAGCCAAACCATCCATCAAAGATGAAAAGAGAGCAAACATATTTTAGACATATAATAACTCATACTACTTTCTTTCTTGCTCTCTTTTTCAGGAAACTATGTAAGTAAACTATGTAAGAAAGAAACCAGTAAACAGAAAGTCCAATAAAGGATGATGGGGTGATGATAATGATGATATCTTATCTAATAAAAGAGAAATATGTAAATTGTCTTATCTAATAAAAGAGAAATATGTAAATTGACTGTCACTTCACAACACCCCCACAGCCAATCAGGAGTGAGTATGCAAATTAACCTGACAAAGATGGTGGCGGCCCCGCCCCCCTGGCTGCTCAGGGTCTCCCTGCCACACTCCACACCTGTCAACAGTCCTTGCAGCCTCCCTGTGGCCCAGCCCCAGCCTCAGAGGCAACCCTCTGGTGCCTGAGTTCGTAGCTCCCGGTGTCTGGCGTCTCCCTCTACCCCACCTTGCCTCGCTGCTCTGGTAAACAAAACCCTAGCATTGGAGCAGCCCTGTGGGTGTAGATGTGTGTGGGAGCTTGCTCGGTGCACAGTTAGCATGCCCCCGGAGCCCCAGGTCAGCCAAGGGGCGATGGTGGCAGCTGTGGCAGCAGGGGCAGACAGCTCAGCTTTGTTTTGAATAGATGAAAGAGGCTACCTACACAGTAACCCATATTACATGCACCGGGCTTCTAGTTAATAATAATAAGAGAGAGATTACAAAATTATTTGATATATTTGCCTAGAAACAATATTAAAATGTGTTTTACAGAGCTTGTGGATGATTTAGGAAGGATTAGCAAAAGGTGCTTTGAAAAATGAGAAAATCAGATAATAATATTAAAATGGTGCTGAGACTCAATTTCCAAAGTATGGATGGGGGGATTCCCCTCACAGCACATGTAATTCTCCAGACACCAGCTGGGTGTCTACTATTCAACCTAATTCTGACACTGTCTACCAGGAGGTAGCATCAGATTCCACAGGTTGAAGGCTCAGTCCCACAAGTCTGCTCCCTGTGCCCCCACTTTCAGATGCCAGGTGCAAGCTCAGTCTATCACTAGTGCTCAGACCTACCATCTATAGCTCAGAGGTCCCCCCACACTCTGCTCAGGTTCAACTAATACAATTGGTTTGAGAGCGACTCACGTAAATCAGAGAAACGTTTCACTACTAAATCACTGGGTTATTATAACAGGATATGACTGAGGAACAGCCAGATGTAGGTGAAGCATAGGGCAAGGTATGGAGAAGGGGGGCACAGGGTTTTCATGCCCTCTCCAGAGCACCACTCTCACCAAATTTCTGAGTGTTCACCAACTTAGAAGCTTTCTGAATCCTGTCCTTTTGGGTTTTTATAGAAGCTTCATTAAATAGTGATGAGTAATTAAAGCACTGGCCTTTGACAACTGATTCAACCCACAGCCCCTCTCCTCCTACTTGAAGTTTGGGAATCAGGGGTGGTACTGAAAGTTCCTACCTTCTAATCACAGGGTTGGTTTCTTTGACAACCAGCCCCCATCCTTAGGTTACCTAATGGCTTTCCAAAAGTCACTTCATTAACATAACAAAAGACACTTTTATGGCTCTAATCACAGGAAATTCAAGGCTTTTGGGAGCTCTGTGCCAGCAATTGGTGGCAGACCAAATATATTTTTTTTCGTATAAATCACAGGATCACAATTATAATATGAAATGGTGGCGGTACAGGAAGCTGCCCTGAAATACTAGTATGGAGGACTGAAGCTTGGTGTTAATGGACACCAAGGGGGAATCAAATGACGGATTAAAAACAAAAGGAGGATTTCTGGTTATTTTGCTCTAAGGGTTCATTCCAATAGGCCTAGAATTGGCTCAGGTGTGTTGCTGAAGTATGAGATGTATTTCCATAGTACTGACCCTGAGTCAATGAAATATAATGTACTATTTTGTAACCATGGGCCCAAGGCAAGTTTCAGCACATTTTGTGCCACCTTGTCAGCATTGTTTGTCAAGTGAGATTGATGGTTTGCATCTGAATGATGGTTACACCAGATAACAGCAGCAATGTTTATGGTTTGCATAAGGGTTTCACCACTGGGGTTGGTCATGTAGCAATAATATGACCAGAAAGGTGTAAGAAGCTCTGGCCAAGGCTTCATCTCTGGACCCATGTAAATGTTGGTGTTACCTGATCCTATTACAGCTAAGCTGCCAGACTGCACAGGAGAACGAACAGCCGGGCTCTCAGAGGATTCAGAAAGAACGCTTTTATTGCAGAAGCACTAGTGTGGTGACTCAGGACAATCAGTCTCCAAAGCCTGAGCATTGACTGTAGTGTGTTCTCACATTAAATGGCCCTGAGTTCTTTGTTTCTTAACTTCCGGGCTCTGTGGCGGGTTTTGCAACCCCCATGGTTGGAATGGGGGGAGTGAGATTACACCCAAAGGCCTGACCTGGCTGGTGCCAGTGCTGCCAACCCCCTCCAGGGGTTGAGTATGGTTCATGGTTTATGGCCTCTGTAAAATGGTAGTATTCAGGGAAACAGGTTTTGCAAGGCTAGACAAGGATTAACAATAGAAACGGGGCTTAATTATAGACCAGCAAGAATGTGCGTCAGAATACTGGTTGCCTGGGCACAGACTCAGCTTGCTAGTCTCCCCGAGTTACCCCTTTATTCGCTCACAATCTAAGTGATAAAGCAGGACCATTAAGGGAAGATAGTTGGAGCCTGCTTCCAACCTTTCCAGTCCCTTGCTGTGATGCATAGCAGCAAGTAGATTTGTAAACCTTGTCATTTTGGGTTCTGTGAACCTTCTTTAACATTCTAAACTTGTTTGACTGCCATCATTAACACAGCTATTGAAAAGTATATGTAACTGATAAGATTAACAGTTATTAAAAAGTGTATGTGATTGATAAGATTACGTGTACTTATCCATTATGTATAATTTTCAATTATTTTTTATAGTCCTACTGTGTACACTCTTCAAGTTATACATCCCTTGTCTGAGACTTGCATAGCACCATTTAGATTAGAATATGCACGTCAGACAGTTTTTCTAGTGATGGTATATTACAAAGCAAAAAGAGACTATTAAATATAAGGACCGAAAAACATTGAATACTGAGTTCTTATTTCAGTAACCAGATTTTTTTTTAATGTGTAAGCATTTTATTTTAATTATCTCATTTCAAAGTTCTTATTTGGAGAACAGAAAGTCATTTCATTATATATTCATTCCATTTCTCAAAGGCTTCCACAGATTTCATCAAATTCATGTTTCAGAGTTACTCTAGGTGTATTTGGAGATCCAGGTGTATTTGGAGATTCATCATCAATTTAGCTCACTTGTGCTTTGAATCTTTTACAATATTGAAGTCAATAGCACACTGTAAATTATCTAAGCAGATGGGGCAAAGGTCTTACAGGCCCATAGTCTCATTCTTCCAGGTGGCTGGAGCCTTGAATTAGCCTGGCCAGCCAGTGGCAATGTCAAAGTTCAAACTTGTATCAAATTTCATAGGTTAATCACTTAAAGGATCAAAGAGGCAAAATACATGTGACTTCAGGAAAATAATAGCTATAAAAAATTGAGTAGGCACTTAAAGATATTTTCACAAGTTTCTTAACTTTGCAATCATTGTATGGAAATAAAAATCACTGCCATATCTGGTAAAGCTGAATATTCTTGGGCCATCTACCAAAGAGCCCTGTCCAAAGACAAAATTCTAAGAGTCTCTTGGGTAAAGACCAATCATTGTTGTACTCATGATGAGAGGGATAACTTGAAACGCAGGCAGGTAGGGCAGGGGTCCAGTGGAAAACAAAGGCAGGAAGTACATAGGCAGGGGCAGACATGGCAGTTTGAGTAGCCTAACCACAGGAACCAACCCAAACAGAAATAATAAAATGTTTCTGGACTCAAAGTGGGAGGCACGGGAATACAAGGGAGGGCCTGCAGTAAACAAGGTGTATGAATGCATAGAAACAGAAAAAATTCAGCCATAGGTACAGAAAAACAATACATAGAAACAGGGAAAGTTCAGGTCTGTTGCTGGGCAAGAACAATGAGGGAGTTAATCAGGTGACAACACAGATAGACATAGAGCAGGCTTGTAGCAAATATATAACCCTGGACTACAAGGCTTTAACGGGCAGCTCATTATTGGGCTCCCCTCCCCATGAGAGGAGTCTGAACCTGCTTGTATTAAATTTTCTAAACTTTTGCTTAAATCTTCTGGTCTGCAGAGCTCATTATTAAGCATTGTGAGACATGACCCCGGGAAAACACCTCTGCTCACTGCTCCTGTCATCAAGGATACAAAAGATATTTGCAGATTTCTTTGTTTTTATAAACTTAAGGATTCCCCCTATATGAATGTGTAGCTTACATGTGTTGTCACTGAATCTATATGAACATTAAGTTATATAAACAGGAAACTGTTCTAGAAGTTTTACTATTAAGCCACATAAAAAGGCTTCTTGGTAGCCTTGAGCTATCTATTTATCTATATATATCTATATATAAAAGCCTAAGCAACCATTACAAACAAATCACCGGAATGACCAGAATGACTGGTCGACCAGTTGCTATGATGCGCACTGACCACCAGGAGGTAGACGCTCAACAAAGGAGCTTCCCACTGGTGGTTAGTGCACTCATTACAGCCAACGTTC
>NW_006290147.1:188874-195227 GCF_000327345.1 Myotis davidii | reverse complement strand
ATCAGGGGGCCAGCTGGCCAATCTCCTGCTGTCCTTCCCCCTGTCTGGCCAACCTCCCACGGTGCCTCCACCTGGCTGGCTCCCCCTGACGGGCTGGCTAGCGGTCCTTACCCACTGTGGGCCGGTTCCCCTATAGGCCTCAATCACTGGGCAGGCCAAGGCACCCCACCCATTCACACATTTGTGTACCAGGCCTCTAGTTAAATATATTCTTCTCCAATAATCCTGGTGTCCCATAGAGTTCTAATGGACTATATATAAATATTACCTTTCTTCAAAGAGATTATTGGTAAACTGTTCAAAGTCTTTGGGAGGGGTTCTCAGAATCTATACATATGAAAGCTTAAGTGGCCAGAACACTGGAACGACTGGAATGACCAGTCCGACTGGTCACTATGATGCACACTGACCACCAGGGGGCAGATGCTCAATGCAGGAGCTGCCTCCTGGTGGTCAGTGTGCTCCCACAGCCAACCTCCCATAGCCAGCCAACCTCCCCTGATCCCTCTTCATGCCGGCCAACTTCCCATGGTCCCTTGCCCCATCCACAGTCCCTGGCCAGCAGCTGGCCGCCAGCAAGAATGCCCCGACAGGCAGCTGGAAGGAAGGTCCTGGCTGGCAGTTGGAAGGCCCTGTTAGGCCCTGATCACCAGCGAGGACTAGGGACTCCACCCGTGCATGATTTTGTGCACTGGGCCTCTAGTGGAACAATCAAATCTGATTGTGAATACAAGGTAATTTGGCCAAAGAGATTACTCTCTGGTTGCAAGTCTTTGTTCATCAATGGTTCCCTACTATCTAAGTTCTTATATGCAACATAAGCATTGGATTCTTTTAGATGAGGGCTGTTTGTAATATCTATTCAAAGCTATGCATTGTTTGCATAATGATAGGAATGTTCCACTCATACCATTTCCTAAGAAGAGGTTTCATTTTCCCCCAATTTTTTATATTTTGATAAAATCTACATAATTTAAAATTTACCATTTTAACTAATTTTAAGTGTATAGCTCAGTGTATAGCTCAGTAGTATTGTTTTTTAAAAATATTTTTATTGATTTCAGAGAGGAAGGAAGAGGGAGAGATAGAAACATCAATGATGAGATAAGAAACATCATTGATCAGCTGCCTCCTAAACACCCCACACAGGGGATTGAGCCTGCAACCCAGGCATGTGACCTGACCGGGAATCAAACCCTGGCCTCCTGGTTCATAGGGTGACACTCAACCACTGAGCTATGCAGGCCAGGCCATTCATGTTGTTGTACAATCACCACCACCATCCATCTCCAGAATTTTTTTTTACCTTGTAAAACTGAAGCTCTGTACCTATTATACAGCACTTTCAACCTTCAGATTTGAGAGACTGAATATACAAATGGGCAATGGCCAGATCATACATAAAAATAGAGCTCTGACCTACAACCTATAGGAACCCGCCTAGGAAATCAACTCTTTATCTATAGTAAGCTGCCCAGAAAGCCAGCCTGTTTCCTATGAGTCACACTTATGGGAATTCAAACCACTATCTCTATCCAATCAGGGAGGGCATACGTGAAGCCTTCCCTGTTTTCCCCTATAAAGCTTTCTTACTCCTCTGCCTGCTTTTGAGTCTCTGCCAAAACTCAAGTGACAGTGGAAGACTCCTTTGCTATAGCAAGCTCTGAATAAAAAGCTTTGAGTGCTTCCATTTGGTTGGTATTTCATTTCCAGTTTAAATTGGTTAAATAGCTGCTCTAACACAAGGTTTATAAGGACCAGTATATTTAAACCTGTTCATATAAGTGGTATGCAGTATACCTTCACCTGCCACTAGGCTCAGGATAGCCCATCCATCATCAGATTATTATTTCTTAATCAAATGTTATCTTCAAACTAGAGGCCCAGTACACGAAACTCATGCATGTGGGGGAGGGATCCCTCAGCCCAGCCTGTGCCCTCTCACAATCTGGGAGCCCTTGGGGGATGTCCATCTGACGGACATCCTTAGTGCTGCCAGCCATGTGCCCGGCTTCTGGCTGAGCAGTGCTCCCCCTATGGGAGCACACTGACCACCAGGGGGCAGCTCCTGCATTGAGCGCCTGCCCCCTGGTGGTCAGTGTGTGTCATAGTGACCATTCATTCCACCATTTGGTCAATTTGCATATTAGCCTTTTATTATATAGGATATACATTAGAGTTTCTCAGGAACCTACATGAGGAAATGAGCCAGAAAAAGTAAAGGGAGAGAGGGAAATAGGAAGAAAGCAAGAAGAAAATCTGTAAGAGACAGTGGGAGGAAGAGGAGGGAGAGGGGAAGGGGGGATGGAAGAGAGGGAGAAAGGAGTTTTTTTGGGCCTTGGATGGTGTTTTACACAGTACAAGCACTGACAACCAGTTGGCTTTTTGAATTAGAAAACTGCCTAGATATCAGAAATTTTTAGTCACAGAACATTAACTTTTAGATATAAACTCTAATATCTGCCTTGAAAAATGAAAAGTTAATATCATAATGCACATTTATTTAGGTTTTCTTTTTCCCTAGGCTAGCAAGTTACCGCAATTGTATTTTCAGTACTTCAGAATTGGTAAAAGTTTTTCTTATGTCACATCTCAGGAACTGATTGTTCCTGTTTGGAAAAAAAAATTACAAAGCCTCAAAACAAATTTACCAAGTACATGGAAAATGTCCTTATTATAATTTTCAATAAGAAAACCCTGCTTGTGGTGAAATTTTAATTAGAGATTAAAATAAAACAAAATCATCCCAAAACTCATTAATATAGGGATGAAAAATGGATTGCAGATAGTTCCAGTCTCACTACTAGAATATGATGATAAATATGGATTTAGGAATTAATGGACCTTTTTGCAATGTTGCTTCATAGTAAAAACAGTATATAACTGTTTTATTTATTTTTTCCTTTTAAACATTTCCATATGAGAAAATGGGGAAATGATGGAGTAGTTGCCCACATACAATTTTCACTTGCCCCCCCAAATTAATGACAATAACTTTAGGAGGAAATTAAGACTAAAACATCATTTCTAACTAAGACAGCGAAAGTACAATCACCATGTTGGGAGCACATACACCAAATACAATGCAATTTGGTCCCAGTTGAAAAGGATATTGGGAGCTGGCACATAACTGTGTTGAGAAAATCCAGCGGAATTTGTTGTGAAGGACTCTGCTGGCCAGCTTTTGTATTGGAGAGACTGAAGTTCTTTGGCTTGTAGCGCTTCTTTCCCAACCACATATCAACAGTGAGAGCAGCAGAGCAGGTAAAAACAAGGCTAATCAGTATTAGTTTTTGAATTCTGGAAACAAAATTACTTTGCTCCTAACTGAATTTTCTTTTAAAAATAGATGAGGTTCTATTACACACATTCATGTGTGTAACCAGCTCAAAACAACCTTTATGCCAAACTGCCATATTTTTGGAATTGGCAGATTCTGCTCCCTTTCAAAAACAATTGGTCAATTATGAAAATAAATTTAATAAGAAAGCTAACAACATCGTAAAGCTTAAAACAAAATTAAAAGCATAAATCAGTAGTATCAAATATTATATTAAAAATTGAAAAATCAGTCATATTTAAGGTAAACTAGAGAAAACATGAATTCAGTACAGAAGGACAAAAATGAGAATACTCCTAGGAAGAAAATGAAATGAAAATTAGTATTCCTAAAGCAGAGACTAGGACAAATGGAATTTTTCTTTTAATTACACAGATATAATGAAAAAATGTTCTTAAAATGAAGAAAAACATAAACATGCACAACTGAGTCTCAACACTTAGAAAGATTATTTAATAAATGTTAACGACACTCCAAACTTATATTGTGAAGTTATGCAACTCCAATATTAAAAAGTGAATGCCATAATCACCCAGAGAGAATCATGTTAACCAAGGGAGGGATAGGAAAAAGGTAGCATTAACTGTGAAGGGGTTCACAATAAGTCTCCCCACAATGTGCTACTTTGACATGCAGACTATGTTGAGGTGAAAACAATCAAGGCCCAAACTGATTCAGGACAAGCTTTTATATCCCCCTTAACTGCCTAAAAGAATTTAGGTAGAGGGACTGGTCAAGGAAGGGAACTCACACCAGAGATTTACTATGAAGAATATGGGCTCAATGTGATAAGCTGCTGGTGGTAATGGTGGTGGTGGTGGGGGGGGGGTGGGCGAGATTCCATGGAGCCTGGAGATCAAATTGCTGTCTGTGTCCCATTGTCTCTGCAGAGCATGAAAGACATTTATTTAGCAAACATTTGCTCTTCCCATCTTCCTGAAAACTGTCTCTCTCCCTTGGAATCCCAAGACCCGTACCCCATTTTCTCCTTAGCTCACATAGCATATAAGCCTCAATTGTCTGAATGCATGGAGGTCTTCTATTCTTACGGAGCCCCTATATGTGCATAATTAAATTTATTTTTCTCCTGTTAATCTGTTTTGTGTTAATTAGATTATTAGACCAGCCAAAGAATTTAGAAGCACAGAAGGAAATTTTTCCTCCCCAACAACTCTAATTCTGTCTGCAATTGAACTGCTAAATGCCAGTAGAGTAGTTTTTACAGCAGAGTCAAAACAAGAAAGCTCTTATCAGGAAATTCAACTCTAACTCATATTCAACAAATTAAGGACATTAAAAAATCATCTTGAATTGCAAAGATTCTTGGAGAACAAATTTTTAAAGAATCACTCAGAATTAAAATTTAATGACTACTGATTGTATCGATAAGAAACAATTGACTTAATTTAAACAAGAATTTGTTCTTACTATCTGAAAACCAGTAATACCAAACAGGAGTAATTTCCTACTTCTTTTTTTTTAATTATGTTTTTATTGATTGTAGAACCAGAGAGGAAGGGAGAGGGAGAGAGAGAGAGAAACATCAATGAGCCAGAACCATTGATCAGCTGCCTCCTGCATACCCCCTAGTGGGGATTGAGCCCACAACCCAGGCTTGTGCCCTGACCAGGAATAGAACCAGCATCCTCTCAGTGCATGGGATGATGCTCAACCAACTGAGCCACACTGGCCAAGGCTGTCCTAATTCTTTTTTAAAAATCTGTGTGATATAAAATACAAACCCCAAATTCATATAGTATAGAGCACCATAAAACAAAATAAAAAATGAAGAAAATTTAAAGTTACAAAATAAAATAAATGGGCCTTTCAAAAGTAACACCAGTTTTATCAGTAAACACAAAGGGGATACTATATATATATATAAATTAATATGACTTTTAAGGTCTAGGAAAATAACTAAAACTAAAAAGGCAAACATATATTGTCTCAGTAATTGTCCTGAAGTATGACTATAAATGAAAACAATAAAGACATACCATGCCAATGTAATAAGATATACTATTAATATCAACAAAGATTTCAGGGTAGAATTTATTAAGTGGGAAAATAAACTCATTTTATGATGATGATGACAAAGGATACTATATGCATTTATTGTTACATTTATAAAATAAAGTGCCTATCAATACAAAAATAAATTTACAGAAACATTAAATTTTTATACCAATGTCTCAATTCTTGATAGATCATAGGCCACATAAAACAAGAACATAAAATCTAAGTAATCTTAAAAGTAACTTTATACATAAGATTTATGTTTAAAATCAATGCCCTTGAAAAGTGTAATAAATTCTTTTTCAGGAAACAAAGAGATATATACAGAAATAAAAGACCATATCATATCTCCAAACAGAACTGCAATGAATTCCAAAATGTAAATATGATACAGATAAAACTCTGTGATCACAATGAATTTAAAAAAACCAACAATCATGAGAAGAAACAAACCTAAGAAACAGGATCCTGAAATAGTAAGTTAAGAAAATGTCAAAGCTTCCATTGAGGAATATAGAAAAAGTAGTGGGAATAAAGCCATACATATTAATATTTAAGAGGATGTTGTTCTTTTTTTAAATTAAATCTTTATTGTTCAGATTATTGCAGTTGTTCCTCTTTTTTCCCCCATAACTCCCCTCCACACGGTTCCCACCCCACCCTCTGCCCTTCCTCCCTTTCCCCCCACTGTCCTCATCCATAGGTGCACAATTTTTGTCCAGTCTCTTCCCGCATCCCTCACACCCCTTTCCCCCCCCGAGAATAGTCAGTCCACTCCCTTTCTATGCCCCTGATTCTATTATATTCACCAGTTTCTTCTGTTCATCAGGTTTTTTATTCACTTGATTTTTAGATTCACTTGTTGATAGATATGTATTTGTTGTTCATAATTTTTATCTTTACATTTTTCTTCTTCTTCCTCTTCTTAAAGAATACCTTTCATGCCGAAACCGGTTTGGCTCAGTCGATAGAGCGTCGGCCTGCAGACTGAAAGGTA
>NW_006290147.1:175776-187400 GCF_000327345.1 Myotis davidii | reverse complement strand
TCTGCACTTTACTTCCCCACCTCCGCTGAGTCTCAGTGTGCTTTTATCTTTCCTTTTAGTTGTAGAATGTCCACTCAGCCAGCCTTCCTGTTGTTCTGGATGATGTCTGTTTTGTCTTTTAGTTGTATTTTTGAAGTGGTTGTGCGAGGCAGCAATTTCAGGTGTTTACCTATGCTGCTATCTTGGTTTCTCCTTGGATGTTGTTCTTAATAAAATAGAATACTAAACCACTAAGCACTTCCAATAATAATAAACAATAAAAATCAATAAGACTTCATTTTAAGTCTTAGAAAATAAACAAAATGAATATAGAGAAATCAGAAGAAAAGTATTTATACAGACTTAACACATATAAAAGTGGAAATTTTCTCTTTGCAACATACAAAACAGTAGCATTAATAAATCATTTCTAAGAAAAATGCGTAAGCTAGCCTAATCACACTAGCTTAATCAAAGAAAAGAAGTGAAACTAGATGAACCTAAACTAAAACTTACAATATGCTAATTAATATACTGGCAAGCCCAGTTTAGAGTTTTTCATTATCTCAAGTTCACTATCCTCCCCAATAAAAATTAAAGGAGAACCAGAGTAAGTTCGAAGTAAGGAGTGATTGGATATTAGTTGTTTCTACATATTACTTTTTAGTCATTGAAAATTTAAATTTCCTAAGGGTATTATTGTTATATGCATAATCTCTGTATCAGATAATATAGTTTTAGTTTATTGTTTACCACATTTAAAACACACACACACACACACACACACACACACACACAAATTCAACTGCATAAATGTAAAGATCAATTTGCTGTTATCAATCTTTTCAACAATTTATGAATCGGGCAGCATCCCATCTAGCAAGTAGAATGAAACTCCAAGAAAGTATAAAATGGAAGGATTTATTGTTAGGGTTTTGTTGGTGACTTGGACTGTGAAAGACCTCACAACTAAATGAAGAGTTATAGACTGGAGGTCATGAGGTCAAGGTATGATTCCTGGTCAGGTCACATGCCTGGGTTGTGGGCTTGATCCCCAGTGGGGGTTGTGTAACAGGCAGCTGATCAATGATTCTCTCTCATCACCCATGTTTCTATCTCTCTCTCCCTTAGTCTCTCAAATACATACATATATATATATGTATACATACACACACACACACACACACACACACACACACATACATAGGAGGAGGAGGAGGAGGAGAAGAGCTGTAGAGAGGAGGTTTATTTTACTTTCCCAAAGAGAAAGGGCCTGTGCAAGGGCAAGAAACAAAGGGCAGCTTCCCCTTTTAAAGGATAATGACTGGTGTTGCTAGATGACAAGGAAGGTAGGGGAATTTGGGGCTAGAGTTGAGCAAATATCAGGGAGGTTTTAATTTGTTTTCTCTTCAGGAGACAATCCAGGCAGATATCCTAGGGAGGTGTCTTATCAGTACTTTTTTGGAAGCCTGTAAAACATGCTTAGGACAAAAGTTATGAAGAATTCAAAAGAGGCCTGTTTGAAGTGGATGGGAAGGGAACTTTCAACTAACTAGAGACTCCTTGGTGCAAATTATCTCTGAGTTGTAAAAATAGCAGGGAGGAGGGGTATTCAAGAATGTAGCCTTGAAAGTAGTTTAGCTTGTCTTGTAGTTTGAAAAGAGGAGCTGTTTGAATCAGAGGAGCTAACAATATTGGGGTTTAATTACCAGGTGTTTCTCATAAAATTGTGGTTGGTTCCAGCAAGAAAAAGAGCTCTCTTTCTTGTCCTAACATTTATAGGCAGAGGGGGGCAGAAAACGGAACTTCACAGCAAACAGTGGATTATTTCAGGCAAGGTAGCCTTCCTTTGGACAAGGGCTGGGGTTTTTATGCAGATTGCCTCACTAGTACTGATCAGGTAATTCCAGATTGACTGGTTAATGTTAACATTCTTGGAAGAGATTGGAACTGAAATTAGGTTAGATACTAAGTCTTGGTTTGCTGACGTGGTGCTTAGTACAAGTGACTCTTTTTTGGTTCTGTTGTCTTTTTTTCTTTAATACCACCATGGTGGGGGAGTAGTAGGGGTGGAAGAGGTTTTGTTTGTTTGTTTGTTTTAAAAAGGAGTACTCTTCCCTCCTGTCCCCCTTACCATTTTGGGATCTCTTGATCCCACTTATTAAGTCATGGCTGATTCCTGGTAACTTCTGGCAGGCTAGGAAAGGAGTCATCACAAGGATAACTGACCCTAATCACCATGAGGAGGTAGGACCGCTTTGTTTCTTAGAGATCTGGAAAGATCAGTACAGACTACTATGGTGTTCCTTAGAGTTAGTCTCTTACTGACTTTTATGGGGAGGAAGAAGCATGTTATAGTAGGGATTTATTGGTGTAGGTGAGGGAATAAAAACAGTGCAGAGAAGGTAAAAGCACACTGCCTGGGAGACAATTTGAGAGTTTTCACAACTATGATAGAGAAAGGCAGTGATTTGCTGTGCTTAGTATGTGAAGGATGGAAGCTGATTCTTGAGATGACTGTAAAATACAGAAAATCAGATGACAAAAATTATAATTTTACTATCTTGAAAAAGTATTTCTACCTTGATACATTTTTATCTGTGCTTTTAATGAATACCATTTGTGAGCAATTGGGTATATAATTCTTATTTTTTATTATACAAGTTATTTCTAAAATATAAAAAATTATAATGATGAAAAACCATCACATAAAATTCCACCACCCAGATATATATGCACTCATTTGGTTCTGTTGTCTTTTTTTCTTTAATACCACCATGGTGGGGGAGTAATAGGGGTGGAAGAGGTTTTTTTGTTTGTTTGTTTGTTTTAAAAAGGAGTACTCCATTTATAAATGCACTCATCATTTTAGTATATTTCTTTAATATCCTTATTATTGCATACTAGTGGCCTGGTGCATGAAATTCATGCGGGGAGGGGGGCCCTCAGCTGGGCCTGCACCCTCTCCAATCTGGGACCCTGATCCCTGTGGGAATGAGCCTAAACCGGAAGTCGGATATCCCTCTCGAAATCCGTGACTGCTGGCTTCTCACTGCTCACGTGCCTGCCTGCCTGATTGCCCTTAAACACTCTGCTTGCTGGCCTGCTTGCCCTCAACTGCCACCCCCGCCAGCCTGCTTGCCACCAACTTCCTCCCCACCTGACAGCCTGATCACCTCCAACTTCCCCCCGTCGGCCGGCTCACCCCCAACTCCCCCGCCCCACCGGCCTGCTTGCCCCTGCTCGCCCCTAACTGCCCCCACTCCTGGCCTGCTCGCCCCCAACTGCTGTTTCATCCTGGCCTGATCATCCACAACTGCCCTCCCCTCTTGGCCCCTAACTGCCTCTACCTTGGTCCTGCCACCATGGCTTTGTCCAGAAGAATGTCTGGAAGGCCTCCTGGAAGGTCTCCCAGTCTAACTAGCATATTACCCTTTTATTAGTATAGATTTTTATAGAGTTTACATCATTGAAAATATATTAGATTTTTCAAAAGAGTTAACTTGGGAATATTCATAAATCCTATATTGAAGATTTTTATTTTACTTATTTTTAAAATATGTTTTTTATTGATTTGAGAGAGAGAGAGGTAGAGAGAGAGATTGGAACATGGATGTGAGAGAGAAACTTCAATGGGTTGCCTCCCATACCTGCATCTACCTGGGATCCAACCTACAACCAGACCAGGAATTGAACCAGAGACCTTTTGGTGCACAGGATGATGTTCACCCAACTAAGCAACACTGGCCAGATTTAAAATATGTTTTACTATGGTTGCAAATATTAAAAAATTTCTATGTGTGACACGGCACCAGAGTTAAGTTAGGGTTTTTCAAAATGCTGACATGCCGAGCTCAAAAGGTTCGCCATCACTGCCCTATATTGAAGATTTTTAAGTGGTAGGCACAATAATTAATTAAATAAGAAAAATGGCTCAACTCATCCAATACAATATTTAAAATTGCAGAAAATCATTACATACCTCTAACAAGAGTGAGACTATTATAATTTTATATGTAAGCATGCTTTTGTGGAGATGGAGCAAACTCATTTGGAGTACAATTTCATCCAGCAAAGTCTCCAAAAAGAGTTTAGTCATTATTACCAATTACTGATTTAGGACAGCAAGAGTAATTAGTTTATGTCATCCTAAAAAAAGGACAAGATTTTTCCACTAAACTGTGAGATGGGAGACACATGAGAAATTGAACAGAAGAAACAAAAAGCCTTCTAGTACTAGAGCAATCCTGTAATTATTGTGGGGAGATAACTTCAGCAAGCATTGAGAGACATTCACTTTGAGCTGCTATAAATCATCCAGAGACACATTGCATTCAGGGCATTCAGTCTGTTAAGGAAAGTCAATTGATGTCATGAATTAACTAGTCTAGAATTTAGTATTAATTAATTTTGGGGAAAGTCTTCAAGTAATATTTTGAAGAAAGATGCATGGGTAGTGTATTTTCTAAACTTTTAAATTTTTAATTAAATTATTATTATATTGTTGTTGTTAATCCTCACCAGAGGATATTTTCCCATTGATTTTTAGAGAGTGGAATGGAGGGGGAGGGACAGAGAGAGAGAAACATTGATGTGAGAGAGACACATTGATTCGTTGCCTCCCACATGTGCCCAATCAGGGCAGGGGATTGAGCCTGCAACTAAGGTTATGTGCCCTTGACTGGAATCTGACCCAGGACTCTTCAGTCTCTGGTCTGATTGATGCTCTATCCACTGAGCCAAACTGGCTAGGGCAGTGGTTCTCAACCTTGGCTGCACATTAGAATCACCTGGGAATCTTTTTAAAATCCTGATTTCTGGGCCTCATCCTCCGGAAATTCTGTTTCTCTGTTACTAATGTTGTGGCCCCATCCCACCGCATAACAAAGAAACAGAATTCCCAGAAGATGAGGCCCAGAAATCAGGATTTTAAGAAGATTCCCAGGTGATTCTAACGTGCAGCCAAGGTTGAGAACCACTGCGCTAGGGCTAGGGATTAAATTATTTGTCTCTATAAATGAAAATTAATTTATCTCAGTTATGAGATTCTCAGGTCACCATATTTTCCTTCTAGGACGTCTAAAATGTGTCAATTCGTTGTCTTCTAGTACCTCATATTGGGAAAAGAAAAGTCTAAAGGCACTCTTGTTTTCATTCTTTTCTAGGTAATCTTTTCCCTCTGTCTTCCTGGATGTTATAGACTTTTACATTCAACTTTGTAATGTATCCCATTTGACAAAGTATCTAGATGTAGCTTCCCTTACATTGATTTTACTGGTGTTCAGTGACTGTTTTGATCTTCACCCCCATGCCATATTTTGTTGTTGTTTTGTTCAAGAAACTTTATATTAATTGTAACATTGATCAATTGGTTACTATTTCTTTGTCTCTTCACTATTTCTATGGTTTGTATTTACATTACCCAACGTTGTGAGCACAAACATCTCTGTATATAGCAATCTGTCTTTTTCTCAACCTTTTAGAAATTCTCAAGCACCTCAGGAATAATAGAGTATTACATTGAAAAACCTGGCATTACTGCTCATCAGCACTGACTTGGTTCATATTGCCTAATTCACAGATTGTTGTGAAAATTAAATAATACAATAAATATACAGCAAAGGTGCTTATCATTGAATAAATGTATGTGAATATGTACAATACTGTATATTCTGTTATTTTTTTCTAAAATAGATTTGTGAAATGCTATTCAATTTTACTTGCCCTGTAATCATTTCTTGTTTTTAACTTTGTTTTTTTCATCTAATTTTATCTACCTCTACTTTTAGTTAATCTTGCTGTCTTTTCATTTGAGCCTGGTAAATTCTGGCTTTCTTATACTTTAGCACATAGCATTTGTTTTCTTGTATTCTTTCTGAATACCAAGTATTCTTAAAATGTTGGTTGAATTAATGTGGGCTGTTATTTACAGATGTATGTTATATCTTTGAACTTTCAGGATTGTTTTCCTTCTTCATAAGACTATACTTATATAAGGACCACTTATCTTTGAGATGGGTTATATTAGAGGCAAGGAATTTATACTTAATTCTTCCAGAAACTCGCCTTCCAGATAGACTAAGCTGTTACTCCTCAGCTCAATTTTATAGCTCCTTTTCTAACAGGAACAGGGAGTCAAGTTAACAAAAAAATTATTATTCTTTGCCCAATCAGCATGGATCAGTGGTTGAGTGTCGACCTATGAACCAGGAGGTCACAATTCAATTTCCCGTTGGGTCATATGCCTGGGTTGTGGGCTCGAACCCCAGTGAGGGGTGTGCAGAAGGCAGCCGATCAAACATCATCATTGATGTTTCTAACTCTCTCTCCCTTCCTCTATGAAATCAATAAAAATATATTTTAAAAAAATATTATTCTTTAAATAGTCATGACTATTACATTCTAGACTACTGGTTCTTAATCAGTGGTGATTTTGCCACCCCCCACCCCCCACTCCCTACCATGGATCATTTAGCAATGTCTGAAGACATTTATGGCTGTTTCAACTGGGTGGAGGTGTGTGGTACTGTCATTTAGTCAGTAAGGGCAAGAGATAGTACTATACTTCCTACAACACCCCACAACAAATAATTATCTGGCCTCAAATGTGTGATGCTGAGGATGAAAATCCCTGTTCTTGAGGACATAATTCTCTTCTACCTTAATTATTTTAAGGGGAAATTTTAGGAGTTCAGATGCTTGCATATGAGCAGGAACTATGAATCCACATAGATTATTGTTTTCCTTAGGAAATTTTCAGCATGATTGTGCAGATTCTGACAACAATTCAGTCCATTTCAAACTGTCAAAACCTTTGGATCAAATACTTCATTGAAATCTTCAACAGACAGGGTTTGAGAGATCCAAGTTCATTTTATTTTAAATAAAATTTCTGTGAAGTATCAGAAAATTAGGCAAGGAAATCTCAAAGAACTGAAATGCCAGTTTGGCTGGAGAAAACACTTCAAAAGTGACAAATAACATCTGAGCTCAGACATGCTAACCTGAGGAAAAAAGTAAAATCTTCTCTGAACTTGTTCTTTTTGAATAGCTGAAGTGTAAAAAATAGCTTGACTTTTATCTGCTAAAAAGATAAAAAAGCTTTTTAACCAAGTGATGAAGAGACAAAACAAGTAAAACTATTAACTGATAAATAAAATAGATTTACTGAATTCATTTGAGGCAAGTCAAAATAATTGCTGCTTTAAAAAAAAAAATCCTCTTCTTTATTTGCTCAAACATTAGTTAGAATGATTTGGTGTTAATTTAAGCAAAGCAAGCCCAGAGGGAGAGAAGGAAAGAAAAACAACATGAGGAAAGTGTAAGGCTATGATGTCAGAATTTACATGGCTTTAGAGACAAGTAATTTAGTAAAATAAAATAAATACTGGAATCATCCTATATAATAAAGAGGGATTATGCTAATTGACCCTCACACTGTCGCAAAGATAGCAGTGCCCACAGCCAATAAGGAGGGGATATGCTAATTGACTGCCCCGCCCTGAAAATGGCAGTGCCCACAGCCACAAGATGGCGGCACCCGGTCCCCTCAGCCCCATTGGGGCAGCAGGTGTGCAGCAAGGTCGGGTCTGGCCTTGCCATGCACCTGCTGCCAGAGTCCCTCAGTCCCCTCAGCTCCTTAGCTGCCCAGGGCTGGCCCAAGGCACAAGCAAGCCTCGAATGGCAGCTGCTCAGCCAATGCCCGAGGCACAGGCAAGCATTGGATGGCAGCTGCCCAGCTTCCCAGGGCTGGCCTGAGACGCAGGTAAGCCTCTGATGCTCAAAGATGGTGGCACCCACAGCCAATGAAGGAATATGCTAATTGACTGTCACTCCCTCAAATATGGCAGTGCCCACAGCCACAAGATGGTGGCGCCCAGTCCCCTCAGCCTCGCCGGGGCCTTGCTGCATGCCTGCCTCCTGAGTCCCCCAGTCCCCTCAGCCCCCCAGCCACCCAGGGCCAGCTCAAGGTGCAGGCAAGCCTCAAATGTCGGCTGCCCAGCTGCCCAGGACTGCCAAGGCTCAGGTAACCAGGGCCAGTTGAGGCTTGCACTGATGGCAGTGGCAGCAGCAGAGGTGTGATGGGGGCATCGCCTTCCCCTGATCGCCGGGTCGCCTCCCACCCCTGAGGGCTCCCGGACTGTGAGAGGGGGCAGGCCAGGCTAAGGGACCCCCCCTCCAGTGCATGAATATTTATGCACCAGACCTCTAGTGGAAATATAACCAGAGGAAAAAAAAATAAACAATTGACACAATGTCGTTTGTAAAAAGAAAAATTCCCCCCAAAGTCCCTCTAGCACAGGGGTGGGCAAACTTTTTGACTCAAGGGCCACAATGGGTTCTTAAACTGGACTGGAGGGCCGAACAAAAGCATGGATGGAGTGTTTGTGTGAACGAATATAAATTCAAAATAAACATCAGTACATAAAAGGGTACGGTCTTTTTTTTTTTTTAGTTTTATTCATTTCAAATGGGCCGGATCTGGCCCGCAGGCTGTAGTTTGCCCACGGCTGTTCTAGCAGATAGAAATACTTAAATTAGTCATTAACAAGGAAGATTGCATACAAAGTAGATTGTGAGAGTTTAGGCTAACTCAGAATTGGCCATGTATTGGAATATCCAGTATTATAAATGTGTCAAGACTCCTCAAATTAAACAAAGGGGGCTTCGACTGGCCTATAAGGAATACTTTGTTACAGTTGCAAATACATCAAATATAATTTTAAAAATCAATTAGTTCATAATGTTGCTAAAAAAATCCTATAATCATCATTGCATGCAAGGGAACAATTTCATTGCTCTGAAAACGAATAAATTAAAGGAAATAATTCAAATTTATCCTCCATTTCCCATACAAACTCTATGCCAGAGTAATCAAATACTTGATGAAGGAAGTTCTTCTTCATAAGAGAATTTCAGCTAAAAAACACAGAAAGAAGGATAATATTATAAAATTGAAATTTTAAAATGTAATAAAATGATGAAAGTAGCTAATAAACTTCAGTGGATGCTCAATCTTTCAGGTAAGGTTGTGATGGAAACATTTATAATGGAGGGGATAACAGTGATACCATCTGAACTCAGTGATTCAGTGACTAGTCTTAGTAAAACTGGTAGTTGGACAATCCTACATTATGTGTCTACTGATATGATACAATAGGAAATATACAGTATCACCTATAAGATATCTTGTCAAAATATTGTTCCTGAATATAATAAAGCTCATAGATCTATCTGAAGTTTACAGGAAATACAACGGGTGATATGTAGAACAGAAAGTGAAAGCATACAATGAGATAAGTCCAATTTACAATATAGGTCTTTTTACAGAATAAGTGATCTGGTTTATCCAACAAATCAATGGCATTTTAAAAAGTGAGGTTATCATTACCGACTAAAAGTGACTTTAGAGACCTAGTAACCAAATATAATGTATGGAATTTATTTGAATTCCAATTTAAAAGAAAAGTATTTTAAAATCACGTTTGAGATCATCTGGAAAACCTGAATATGGATCAAGTATTAGTTGATATTAAGGAGTAACTGTTAATTATGCTGTGTGATAATGGCATGGTAAATGTGTTATCACAAAGACCCAGATCTCTTAGAGATCAAGTGAAAAATTCACAGTTGAAATGACATATCTTTATTTTACTTTGAACTTCTCCAAAAAATTTCTGCTTACACACATACATACATACAGCATATATATGGGCATTGATTTCCAAGGAGTATCACCAGACAACCTGTTAACAGAACAACACTAAGTTTGCTCAAAATCATTTCAGTAAGGAGACCACCACTGATATAGTCTTAGCAGTGTCTCAAGCTCAGGTGGTTTAAGGCGGGGAACTGAGCGGGATTGGACAAAATTCATAATGTACTAATTTAGGGCTAGTGGACACAGGGAAGTAGCAAGGGCCTTAAAGCAAAGTTTTATAAGTAAATCATTATTTAATAAGTATGCTCTTTGCCTTGATGAACAGATTATGATCTTGTGATAAGCTGATTTGTAGGAATTTCCTGAAGCAAATAATAAAGTTATTTACTAATTTACAGCCTTATATTTTCAGAGCAATTGTTTACCAGAAATAAAATAAAGCAACTAAAGCTGATATTGATTATCTTAGTTATCAGGAAATGAACAAGATTTGGAAAATGTTAACTGTTGAGGCTACCTACAGGTATAAAGAGTCAGTTGATTTTACTTTTCTCTATAGTTATATATTAATTTGAAAATTCCCATAATGGAAACCATTTAAAAGGAGTAGTAATGTTGGGGTCCTCTTCTTTCACAAAATCTAAGGAAGCCACTCAGTTACAGATACACATTTAAAAAACTAAAGAAAGAATTTTCTAAAAAGAATTGGGCAAGAAAGGGACTGGATAAATATCAGGAATAATAAGAAACTCCTTACATACTAATGAGACGATTAGAAAATGAGAAAGTAATTTTATGATGTGAATGTTTTAAAATTAAAACACCTGCAAATTGGTACTTTAGCTAATTTTTAGTACTTGATATATACCAGGTATTCTGCTAAATGCATAACATATATTTCATTTGATTCTCACAAAACTATGAGATAGAAATTCTTAGTAGCAGCATTTTACAGTTGACGTTACTGAGCCTCAGCAAGGTTCAGTTATGTGTCCAAGGACATAAAACTAGAAACAGACAGAATAAAGACAACCTTTTCTGGCTTCAAGAATTTAACTTCACTAAGTGGAATGGAGGGTTTTTTCCTAAATCATTATTATCATTATTTTCTTTTTCTTTTCTTTCTTTCTTTTTTTTTTTTTTTTTTTTTTTTTTTTTTTTTTTTTTTTAGGGAGCAGCAACCTTCTACGTCATATGGAAGCCAGTGCTTCTGAATGTGGCCAGCATACTTTGAGAAAAAAGTTTGATGCCAAGACCTATTGAAAGAGAATAGAAGTAACTCCAGATAAATGGTGTTTATGCTTAAATGCTCAAGCTGGACAAATGCATTGCAGCTGAATTTCAGTTACAGCCTTGATAAATGGATGAGGGTCCCTGACTTTGAACTACCAGTATACTTAGAAGCACCTGCGAATGTGGTCATTTGTCAACATTACTGCTTATTTTGGTTTTAGATACACAAGCAATGTGCTCATGCACTGACATTAGTGCATACAAAATGTGCAATCTATCATCATCATCAACAAATATTTACGGAATGCTCACTGTGTTTGAGCTGGTTTCAGAAGTTGCAACAGGAATTTATTATACGGCATGGAGAAACCATCCTGTGTTTCCCTTTTCTTTCCTTTTCTGCCATATGTAGTGTTTCTAAGAACTGTGAATGTTGAGAAAATATACTTACCTATCATAAATCTGATCATTAAAAAAATTGAAAATACCTTTCTTGCTCCCTGATGTATGTATGTGTGTGTGTGTGTGTGTGTATGTGTGTATATATTCAGAGAGGAAAGGAGACGGAAAGAGAGATAGAAACATTCATGATGAGAGACAATCATTGATCAGCTGCCTCTTTCACCCTCCTTACTGGGGTCGATGACTCAGCAACTCTGGGCATGTGCCCGACCTGGAATCAAAAAGTGACCTCCTGGTTCATAGGTTGACACCAACCACTGAGCAACTCTGGCCAGGCACTCCCTGTTAT
>NW_006290147.1:172009-174367 GCF_000327345.1 Myotis davidii | reverse complement strand
AACATCGATCAGCTGCCTCCTGCACATCCCCCACTGGGGATGTGCCCGCAACCCAGGTACATGCCCTTGACCGGAATCGAACCTGGGACCTTTCAGTCCGCAGGCCGATGCTCTATCCACTGAGCCAAACCGGTTTCGGCAATCCATCTTATTTTAAATCTATTTTAAAGTAAGTTCAGAACTTTGATTTTTGTCACTATCCTAGTGCAGGGGAAACAATGGAGGTCCTGTTTAGAAAGGATGTTAGAAAACTTATTTTTTTCAGGATCATACCACAAAAAGGCACTTGTTCTTAATTGTCTATTAAAGATCAGTCATTTAATTTCTAAATCTATATCTTGCTTTCAAATATGCAGTTGTGAGGATTTAATGAGATAAAAAGATATACAACACTTACTACTCTAGGTGTTCAATAAATTATAGCCAAAATAATGAAGCTAATGAGAAAATACAAAAGCAACTAAGCTTATACTGAATTGAATCAGTTGATACACTAAAGAGCTTAGGATAAGACAAAATAATCCTCCAACCAGGGAGAAGATAGTATTGGCCACATGTTTTATATCTGTATTTAGAAATGTTTGAAAAATTTTAGGATATTAGAATTAATCAAGTAAAATAAAGATGAAAATAAGATCAGAATCTATTTAGGATTATGAGAAGAAAGTACAAAGAAATATTATCAGATGAATATGTTTACCTAGTTCTCCATGAAAACAAAAGCATTTCTTCAAGCAACTGAGTTAATACAGTCCAAGTACATTGCTCTTGGGGGAATCTTAAACTGGAACACCCAGAATAACCAATTATCTCCTAAACTGTCATTATAATGTGGATTTTGTGAGCAGTGCTTTTCTCAACTCCTTAAGGACATCAATTAAAAGCTAAACATGTGCCTAAAATGCAAATAAACAATTACTTACTGCAAATATTTTAGCTCTCCAGATAAGTAGATAATAAATATACCGTATTTTTCCATGTGACTCCTGGTTCATAGGTTGACACCAACCACTGAGCAACTCTGGCCAGGCACTCCCTGTTATACTTTATATTGAGTTCAAAATATCCCCAAGTCATGATTCTTTTGCAAACAAGGTGAGGTTTTAAAATCTGACTTAAATGGTTGATCATTCAGGCATTAGATTGGTGATCATCACTGTTTTGCATTTGGGAAAAATGGAGAGAAATATAATAAGAGATATTTTCACTTAATGATCTTGCCAGATATAGCATGCTGTTTGAGTAGACATGTAAAGGAAAATGCTTGTTTGTTTTCCTATGGGCACTTAAATTGTAAACATTTCCTGAATCAGTACTCAGTTCTGCGATGGATCTCACAAACTTATTTATTAAGTATATATTATTTTTAACTGATGCGATTCCTATACAAACAAATGGAAACAGTGTTTTAATTTCATTTTTGCAAAGGAGATATTTGTAATAGTTTTTGTTTCAAGTATGTTGTAATTCATCTACTTTTGAGCCGAACTGGTATTGGTAAAGGAAAATGGATAATTGTGTCACTAGGCAACATATGCTAACTAATAATTTTAATTTTATAAGTCATTAGCAATTAACTTCCCTCACTGTACTTTAAATAAATGATTGCCAACTCATATCTAACATCTGGAAGTGAAAAGAGTGGATCAAAAATTTTAATGTATATTTTAATATTTCTTTAAGTCTTCAATACAGTATAAACACCACCAGTTAATGATTCACATTGATTATAATATTCTTTTAAAACTAAAAAAGTTAAAATATACAACACCATGACATATTTGGACTCTACCAACATTTCCTATTTTGTGTAAGGTAAGAGGTTTAAATTAAAATATCATAGTCTGTTAGCTTTTGAAGGCTACTTTTGACTAAGAAGAGAACATCAGATAAAATCAGCAATACCTATACCTGCATAATCAGATAAGTAATAATAATGGCTATTACTTATTGAGCTCTTAACCTGTACCACTCATTTTTCTAAGCGACTTCCATAATCTATGATCATATGGGGTAGGTACTGTTTTTCCTAACAGGTAAATGAGGAATCACAAAGTTCAAATGCTAGTAAGTGGAGGAACAAGAAAGTAAAAGTAAAAATAGGTAACTCTAGACCAGTGGTTCTCAACCTTGGCTGCACATTAGAATCACCTGGGAATCTTTTTAAAATCCTGATTTCTGGGCCTCATTCTCTGGAAATTCTGTTTCTTTGTTACTCATGTTGTGGCCCCACCCCATCACAAAGAAACAGAATTTCTGGAGGATAAGGCCCAGAAATCAGGATTTTAAAAAGATTCCCAGGTGATTCTAACGTGCAGTCAAGGTTGAAAACCACTGAGGTAAACCCTTCTGTGTATC
>NW_006290147.1:170357-170820 GCF_000327345.1 Myotis davidii | reverse complement strand
CCAGATAAGTAGATAATAAATATACCGTATTTTTCCATGTGTAAGATGCCCTCATGTATAAGATGCCCCCCACTTTTCCAATCCAAATTCAGAAATCAATATTTTCAACATAAAACAGGACACATTTTTATTTAGTAATTACCACAGGTAATGTTTACATACCAGTACTATGATATTATGCAGCGTATCACTTTATTCAGCTTCTGTTGCATCACTGCTCTCTTCTTCATCACTATTAGTTCCAGACATATCAATTTCTTCAACTTCTATCAACAATGTTCATTTCACTTGCAAATGACACACATTAAGCCACTCTGGCGCTGCTCCATAATCCAAGTCTTAAGCCTCTGCTCCAAGTTTGCCCATTTTTCTGGTTTTCTTCTTAGGCCTTCTTCTTTTTTGGCACCTTAAGGAGTTGTTCTTCCTGTTTTCTCCACTGCCTGATCATATACTCAGTGGGAGG
>NW_006290147.1:169519-170231 GCF_000327345.1 Myotis davidii | reverse complement strand
GTCCTCTGCCCTCCCTGCCTTGTATCTTCTGTATCAGCACATAGAACAGTGGTTCTCAACCTTGGCTGCACATTTAGAATCACCTGGGAATCTTTTGAAAATCCTGGTTTCTGGGCCTCATTCTCTGGAAATTCTGTTTCTTTGTTACTCATGTTGTGGCCCCACCCCATCACAAAGAAACAGAATTTCTGGAGGATAAGGCCCAGAAATCAGGATTTTAAAAAGATTCCCAGGTGATTCAAATGTGCAGCCAAGGTTGAGAACCACTGCTCTAGACACTGGTTTTGGCCACTATGCAGTATTTCTTTAAGTATCAGCAAGATGGTACCTACAAATCAGAACAACAAATACACACTGGCTGAGCAGGCAAGGACCAACATGATATGAGAAACTTTTACATAAGCATATGACAACCAACCATTTACATTTTTCAGTATTTAATTATGAAAAGTCTTAAGCATACAGAAGATTTTAAAGAATCATACAATGATTCTTTATTCATAAAGCTAGAAACGTTCATATATGCACCACTTAGATCTTACAAGTCACATTTTACTATATTTGCTTCATCACATTTTTCTCTATCCATCAGTCCATCAATCCATCTTATTTTATTTTATTTTATTTTTTTTAAAATTTATTTTATTGATTTTTTACAGAGAGGAAGGGAGAGAGATAGAGAGCTAGAAACATCAATGAGAGAGAAACATCG
>NW_006290147.1:165758-168419 GCF_000327345.1 Myotis davidii | reverse complement strand
TAGAGAAGAAAACTGATGCTGGTTTTCCTCTTAAGGCCTTCTTCTTTTTTGGCATCTTAAGGAGTTGTTTTTCCTGTTTTCTCCACTGTCTGATAATACAGACAGTGGTCAAAATTGTCTCTCTGCAGCTCTATTCCCATGCTCTTTTGCATAGCTGATTACATTTAGTTTGAATTTTACAGAGTAAGACAATCACTTACCAGTATTTATCTTTTTTTTTTTTTTTGACATCTTTATGGGCTCAGAATGCTCAGGTCCCTGTTGCATCTGCGCACCCTCCACCTCCACCTCCAATTATGGCATCAGCTGATGTCAGTAACAATAAGGCTCCTGATTGGAGGAAGCCTGTTTGACAAGGAATGGGCAGCTCCGTACTTGCAGGGCTCCCTCCTAGGCTGACTTCTGTGTATAAGACGCCCTTCAAATTTCAGTCTAAGGATTTTAGGAAAAAATAGTGTCTTTCATCCCAAAATTTACCATATCCTCACACAGAAAAATGCCACAAATATGATTATAGGTAAAGATAACCACATCCTTAAAAATAAATTTGGATCTCCATCCATGCAGGTGACGACACAGCATAAGACAGAAGGAAAAACAAAACAAAACAAGAAAAAGTCAATTTAGCCTTCCTAATTTTAAATAGTGAACAAATTCACTTAATTAAGAATAAAATAATAGAGAATCCAAAACATCTGACTTGGTGTTGGAAGGTAGAAAATAAAAGGAAAGAATAATACCCCAATCAGAATGAATGGGCAGCAAACTAAAGCCCTAAATACCTGAATGATGGAGCTGTTTACAGTCCACATTTCAATGCTTAAGAATGCTGGCCCAGTATATTGATTTTAATATAAACATAGCTATTGTTGATATAGTCTTTTGTAACAAATTTAGGTAAAAGTGAACTGAAATTTTTTCGTTAGGTCATTTATTACTGTTTTGGAATATTAAGAGACAACCCAAATGAATGGGACTTTGGGGATCATTAGCTATCATATCAATAGAGCTGAAGTTTGGACTTAATATATGTAGTTGTAGATAGTTTTTTTATGCTATGTACAGGAATGATAAATGATAAATTATTTATGTGAAAGAAGGGCTAATCATAACTGTATGTATAATATTAATATAGTTTTCTCATGAATAAAATTCCAAATAAACAGAATGAAATGTCCTTTGAAATGGAATATAATGAAACTTGCCTCAGATAACTTTAAATATGCATTATATTAATCCCAATATAAAAATTTCATGACCTATTCCCACACCTGCTTAGCTTCATTAGCACATACAGAGTGTACATCTGTTCTGATAAACATTCTGAGGTACCAGTCCGGGTAAACAGCACACATGAATTTATAAGCCTGGCAGAGTCCCAGTTCCAAGTGGTTTTAAATTATTAAAAACATAAAATGTTTAGGTAGATTTTACATCTATACTTATGTACATTAAAAAGATGGTCTTTAAACATATTTATTTTGTGAGGAAATAGGAGGAAAAAAAATCTCCAAATATTGATGTTACATGTTTTGATCAACAACCCTCTATTATTATATTGATCTTATAAAAGAATAAATCTAATCTAAAGCCTAATGAAAATGGAATGAAATGAAAATATGTAGGACACTGAGAAAATCTAATTTCTCCTATTGAAATTCAGCCTCTGTTATGTACCTTTTGAGAGACAGAGGAAGTAAACTCACAGCATTACAAAGCCTCTACTTAGACTGTCTTCTTATGTAAATTTAAATTTGGAGAATGTTTCCAGAAAATTCTGAGTGATTTCAATAATGATGAAAGTTTAACTACATTGGGGGTAGGGGTGGGGAATTGGAGTAGGGGTGTGGAACATGAGAAACAATCTAATCTAGGTAGGCCAAATATAGGGTGAACCGAAAAATGTACATACACACTTTGAATATAAAGGCAGTGTTTATTAAAATGCATTTCATTTTCAAAATTGAGCTATTAGCTGTTAAAATATGTATACACTTTTTGGACACCCTGTATAAGAATAATAATGAATTTTAACTACACTAAAAAAGGAAACAAAAGTTATGATTTTAGCAAATCATTCATCAGAACTGAGTAGAAACACCAAGAGGTTTAGGAACCAGAGACTGTATCAAACTACTAGTGTCCCATTGCACAGATTCATGCACATTGAAAGGAAATTAATTAGAAGAAATATTTTAGAGCGTGCTGGCCACGGGTGGGTGTTCTGGCTGGTCGTTCTTATCACCTACTGGCCCGTCGGTGCTCCCAACAAGAAGGACTGAATGTGGCGCTTCTCTGTCCGGGGCTCCTGGGCACAGTCTGAGGCGGCTGACAGCGGGTTGTTGCTGATCCCTTTGAGGTCAGGATGCAATTTCTGTAAGAAAGTAAGAAACCCAAGGATCTGGAAAGATAATTGAACAAAACTCAGAGATAAGAGGTTGGCGGCGGCGGCGGCTGCGTTTTGGAGGGGCACCCAGAGAGAAAGTCCTTGTGCTGACACACTGGGTCTCTGTAGAGCCGGGCCATGGCGGTGGCCGAGTCCTGGAAGAGACTCCGCAGCTTCTGTGGCTTGTGCTTGGGCTGCGCCCCAGCCGCCGCGGCCTCCTGCAGCTCCCGGGGCAGCCGCTCCCGCCCGGCCCCGGCCAGGCACTCGCTCCCACT
>NW_006290147.1:164431-165506 GCF_000327345.1 Myotis davidii | reverse complement strand
GCCCCCCCCGCCGCCGCCTCCTGCAGCTCCGGGGGTAGCTGCTCCTGGATCTCGCCCTCGCCCCCTTCCCCCTTCCTACCGCTCCTCCTGGCGGCCTAGGCCTCCTGCTCCCACCCCGGGGCCCCGCTGAAGGTTGCCGCCACCCCTCGCCTCCAATTCCGAGCCCCGTCCCCCCAGGGCAGCCGCTGCTGACAACCTAGACCTCCCAGCAGCCGTGCTAGCCACAATCTTTATTCTTTATCATTTTTGGTCACTGAATTCTCTGTTCCGTTAACCTGGTGATCAGCTGGCGATTGGACAAAGGTTTCTTAAGATGGCTGAAGAGAAAACCTCCCAGTGTGGGGGTGACTGTGTTTGTGAGTCTGGACATGCCTTCAATACTTAGCCAGGAAGGTTGCCACTCTGCTGAGCCTTCCCTTCCTGCTTGTGTGCCACACACACAGACTGGTGAGAGGTGAGAATTTAGGGCCTTCTCCTGTCTTTTCTGAATGTGCACACACTACCTTCTGGGTTCCCAATATTTTGTAGCTTTTCCAAACCCTTATTCTTCAAAGCATCTCCTTCTGTAACCTTTTGTCCTTGTGGGTCTGTTATCGGCTCTGTCATCCATCGCCCTTAGCTATGACTAAACTATTTGCTTGGCAAAAATATTTTGTGCAGCTATTTGAGGATAGACTAAAATGGTAAAGAGGGATTTTGCTACTTTGTTTGAACATATTCTATGTGTGTATATGTGTATGTTTAAAATAATTACTGACTTCTACTAAAACATAGTTCCAGAATACCTGGCGGCCTAGGCCTCCTGCTCCCACCCCGGGGCCCCGCTGAAGGTTGCCGCCACCCCTCGCCTCCAATTCCGAGCCCCGTCCCCCCAGGGCAGCCGCTGCTGACAACCTAGACCTCCCAGCAGCCGTGCTAGCCACAATCTTTATTCTTTATCATTTTTGGTCACTGAATTCTCTGTTCCGTTAACCTGGTGATCAGCTGGCGATTGGACAAAGGTTTCTTAAGATGGCTGAAGAGAAAACCTCCCAGTGTGGGGGTGACTGTGTTTGTGAGTCTGGCCATGCCTTTT
>NW_006290147.1:159876-163548 GCF_000327345.1 Myotis davidii | reverse complement strand
TCGAAGCAGATTATTATTGTAGATCATGCAGGGAGAACAAAGGGTAAAATATTTAACTGCAGCAGTGTTTGACTATATTCTGCGCAGTGAGAAAACCTGAAGTCATTCTCAAGGTCCACCATTTCTTACTTCTTTTCAGTCAGGTCAAGTTTCTAAGCTTTCTAAATCTCTGTTGTCTGTCTAATGAAAATAAGATTCCACCGAGTCTCCTATCTACCTACTCCAGGACTTCTGTGAGGATCAAATGAGATGAGGCATGGGAAAACGCTTCACAAACATTTGGTTAAACTGTAAAATGTTTCCACCTGGCTATAAAGCAAGTCGTGTCCCTGGGCTGAAGAAACTGCAAGGAGGCTAGTTGCTAGGGAGAGGAAGCCGGGCATTGCTACATGATGTCATTACCCAGTGCCCACAAAGACTGGATTGTTTCCAGTCTGGGCTGTGGGCCGCATTTTGGGCCATGGAGTCTTAGCAGTGTTGGCTGTGATTTGGTGGGGTGTCGCTCTGGGGTGGTGGCAGAGCCTGTGTCCCACTTAGGGGAAGGCAAGTGTTGGTTTGTCGGTGCCAGGTCTGTGGTGCCCTTTAGTTTTTAAATGGCCAGTGCGCATCATGGCAGCTCCTGTGTTGAGCGTCTGCTCCCTGCTGGTCAGTATGCATCATAGCTACTGGTTGGACGAATGGACACTTAGCCTTTTATATATATAGATAAGAAACATGGTCTGAGAAGTTTCTGGCTACCTGTTAGGGGGGAATTTGACAGTAGGCAGTTGGCAGAAAGATAAGCAAGCAGACACCCTGCTACGTAATCAGCAATGTCCATTGGAGGGCAGCCAGTGGATGTTCTAGCAAGAAAATGGTGTAAGGAAAATCTGTTAACTGGTAATCTATAACATTACTAAAGGCAATGCTCAACATGATGGAGGCTTAGCTTAAGGTACTACTAAGACAGTTAAAGGGCCTGAGTACTAAGACGTTTGCTCAGAGATGGGGAAACACCAAGGATCTAGTGAATTAACTGGAGCAAGAAGGAAAGGTCTTTGCACAGAATATAGCCAGGAGCCAGTTATTAGAAAAAAAGAACAGAATCAGCACCAAAGCTGAGCTTGAAGCTGGTCAGTAGAATTACCGACTGAGACAGTAAGAAACTCTCCAATAGAAAGATTATTACAGAGAATATTGGCTTGAGCCTGAATTTAAAAATTAAGCAGCACCAAATGAGGAAACTTGATAGATGAAAGATCAAGGAATGAGGCAATTTATTACAATCATCTGCACAATTATGATGAAGTATGATGGTTCTTCTAATATGATTGTAATGTAAGCCATTGTGTGTTGAAAACAATGGTTTCATTAGGCATATTGCACACAATGGTATTTTCCTACCGAATTCCCTTCTGAAGAGTTTTCCTGCTGCATAATAAGAAAAATAGCCATTATTCAGCACCTAGGAGTCTGTTTTAGTCAGGGTTCTTTTTGTTTAGGCAACAGAAGCTGACTCCAAGTAACTTTAGCAGAAAGTAAATTTATTGGAAGAAAAGCTGTACCTTCAGTAGGAAGGCTTAAGAACCAAGCTCAGGAGATGTGTAGAAAACAAAGGGACTGTGGGCAATGTTGACACACCAATGGCATGCTATAGAAACTACCAAATACAGTATTGATTTGGCATCATTTTGCTGGACTTACATGCTCTCAGCATATCATCACAGGCATGACTGATTTCTCAACTACCCTGCTATCACAATATCATTTCCTTAGATTCAAATTCCTGAGGGTTAGTATGTGATGGGCCAAGGCTAAAGCAGGTTTACACTTGAGCTTCCAGAGGGTGGTTTTCCTCCCACTCATTCTCAGCCTCAGACAACCACTGGTCTGTTTTTGGTAATTATAGATTATTTTTATGTTTTCTGGAATTTCACATAAATGGAATCATATGCATTCATTTCCATCTGGCTCCTTTTGTACAGCATAATTTTTTGAAAAAAAATTCCACATTGTTTCATGTATTAGTAATTTGTTCCCTTTTATTGCTGCATAGATTTCCATAGACATGCCAAAGCTTGGTTATCTATTCACCTATTGATGGGCTTTGAGTTGTTTTCAGATTTTTGCTAATATGAAAACAGGCTGCTATAAACATTCATATATGTTTATATGGACATGGGCATGTCTTTTATTTTTTTTAATCCTCACCCAAGGATATTTTTTTCCATTGGGAGGGAGGGAGGGAGAGAGAGAGAGAGAGAGAGAGAGAGAGAGAGAGAGAGAGGTGGAGATGTGAGAGAACACATCAATTGGCTGCTTCCTGTACGTGCTCTGTTCAGGGCCAGGGATCAAACCTGCAACCCAGGTACATGTCCTTGACTGGGAATCAAACCCATGACTCTCTGGTACATGGGCCAATGCTCTAACTACTGAACCATGCCAGCCAGTGCTATATGGATATATGTCTTAATTTTCCTTGGATAAACAACATGAAGTGCCCTTGCTGGATTATATGGTAAGGACTACTCCACATACTAGGTATATTCGATCTTTTTAATTAGCCTAATTCTAGTGGGTATGTATTAATAATTTTTGTGGTTTTCATTTGTATTTCCTTGATGACTAATCATATTGATGGTCTTTCCTTATTATTGGTCCATTTGTATATCTCTTTTGGTAAAATGTTGATTCACTCTGCCTGTGCCAGACTTCATTTTCCATAGACAACCACAATGATATGCTTTTTTTAACAATGTAATTATAACACACCAACCATCCAAAGGTAGGGTCTATGTCCCTCTTTGAATTTGGATAACTTCTGAGGATATGCCATTAAGTCATAAAAGGGATGCTTGCTCTTGGAATTCAGGCACCATGCAGTGAGGAAACACAAGGAATCACACGGAAAAGCCTTGTGTAGGTGTTCTGGCCAAGGGCCTAAAGTCCTAGACAAAAGCTAGCATTAACCACTAGACTGTGAATGAATAAACTTTTAGATTATTTGCAGCCTCCAGATGTGGATTCATTTTATAAGCTGAGGCCTCCGCTATTATGGAACAGTGACATATTGACCCTGATGTGTCCTTTCCAAATTCCTGCACCACAGAATCCAAGAGCATGATAAAATAGATATCATTTTGCACCATTATGTTTAGGATGGTTTGCTATACAGTAATACATAAGGAAAACTCAGGCTTTGAGATATAATCAAGTATTTAAAGACTCCTTGAACAGAAACACAGTTTAAATTGATTTTTTTCTACTCATAAAGGTCATATTTTGCTTCATAGTATGTGGGTACCATTAAGTTTTCCTAAAGCTTGACCATGTTATTTTTTTAAATATATATTTTATTGATTTCCTACAGAGAGGAAGGGAGAGGGATAGAGAGTCAGAAACATCGATGAGAGAGAAACATCAATCAGTTGCCTCCTGCACACTCCCCACTGGGTATGTGTCCGTAACCAAGGTACATGCCCTTGACCGGAATCGAACCTGGGACCCCTGAGTCCGCAGGCCGACGCTCCATCCATTGAGCCAAACCGGCCAGGGCTTGACCATGTTATTATATTGTACATATAATATACATATAATGTGTAATGTTTTATATATATATGTTTTATATATAAATTTTAGACAATATAATAAACATATTGTGTAATATTTTGTATATATAAATTTATATATGTT
>NW_006290147.1:140171-155171 GCF_000327345.1 Myotis davidii | reverse complement strand
AGTTTTCTGGACTCCCAGGAATAAGGCAATGCACGTTTTGTATAATACCATTTCCTGTACTGGCTTTAGATTTATAAAAATGTGCGTTATTATCACCTGCCATTTGGTTTTGGTGCCAGATTCTATCATTTATAGAAGCAAAACAATGAAAACAGTGGCAGCCACAGAAAGCAAGGTTATCAAAAGAATATAATAATTTTGTGTGTTCCATTAGGAAATAAACATGACCTACTCCCAGTATTAAAGGGCACTTACATTAATTAATAAACAATTATGTGATCTAAGTCCACATAGTACAGACTTAAAAAATGTTAATTGTGTTTTAGCTTTGTTTAAGTGGACATTCGAATGAAGCAATGGAATCAAAATGCCTAAAAACTGGCAATATTGAGAGTTACACTTAAGAAAAAAAGGTATTATTTAAAAGGAGAATGGAACCAATAATAATAGGTATTACTTTTTGAGTGAATAGTTTGTTATTCACTGTATAAAGAGCTTGAATTATTGCATTTAATTCCACAAACATTAACATATAGATATTTTTTAATATATTTTATTGATTTTTTACAGAGAGGAAAGGAGAGAGATAGTCAGAAACATCGATGAGAGAGAAGCATCGATCAGCTGCCTCCTGCACATCCCCTACTGGGGATGTGCCCGCAACCCAGGTACATGCCCTTGACCAGAATCGAACCTGGGACCTTTCAGTCCGCAAGCCGACGCTCTATCCACTGAGCCAAACCGGTTTCGGCAACATATAGATATTAATATATGTCTTAGTGATGCTACTGGGATTTAAGAAGAACATAATTTGGCTATGGAAACTGATGAAGCTGAGAATTAGGTCTAGACTCTATAAACTCCAGAAGTTTCTCTCTTTATACCTTCATTTCAGACACAATTCACAGATGTATGTATGTATTTATGTATGATGTATGTGTATGTGTGTTTGTGTGTGAGTGTGAACAGCAATTTTTGTAAGGATACTGTGGCTAAAATATCCTGATAATTGCATAATATTTTGTTCTCCCTTTTCTTCTTTCACCCTTTTATCCTTTTCTGTCTTCTTATCTCTTCTTTGTGGCCTTTTAATTACATCATCATAATCATTATATATGAATGTTGGAGCATGCTTTTCCCCTAAAAAACTGAGGTTTGCCTACACAATAAAATGGAAAGAATTAAAACTCAAGTAGAATTGTCTACCTGCTATATTATTATGTCAGTTATAGCTTCATTCTCTTTGACTGTCTAAGAGAAAGATTTATGACTTAAAGGCAATGCAGAATTCCTTTTGGAAGAAAATTTTACTTTTTCTCTTTAAGTTTGAAAAAAGAAACCATGATAAACTCTATGACAAAAAAGCAGAAAATATTTCCCTTTATAATTACTATTATTTAAAAATACAGCACTATGAAAATTCAAGGTAGCCTCTCTATATTGAATGTGTAAGTTTTATGTATATGCATTATAATGTAATATATATATATCAATATATATATCATAGACTCCTCTCTGTACTTCACTTTTTCATTCTCTCTTACTTGTTCATGAAATTCTCATAATTCTACCTTCTAGATGTCTTATACCTTCATTTCTTTTTCTCCATCCTCACTACTGCAACCTCAGGTTTTTTGCTCCTGAACTTCTCTCATTCAGTCCTCATCACCTCTACCCCACCCTCACAAATGACCTCAGTACTAGAATTTTTTTTGAATAAAACAAGCTCCCTTCCCTAGCCTCTGTTCTACATAAGTTATCTCTTTCTTATCCCTGGAATGTCCTTATTCATTTGCCTCTTGTTAACACGTTTAATCTCCAACTATCAAATCAGGCTGCTGAAATGTCCTTCCTGAGCTTTCCTCCCCATACATTCTATTACCTAGCATAGAGAATATGTCCTTTAGTTGTCTCAGATATCCTGCTAAAATCATACTCAGAAAATCTATATGTTCTTGAAGACCCAGCCCAGCTTTGATCTCATTAGAAGTGTCCTTCATTAGTGTATGTCAGTGATTTTCACATTGTGATTCCCAGACAAGGAGCATAAATAGTTGGGAAAATGTTAGAAATGCAAATCTCAAACCATGCCACAAAACTACTGAATCAGATTTCTGGGAGTTTGTATTTTAACAAGACCCTGAGGTGGTTCAGAGGCAGGCCAAGTTTGAGAAACCTGCATAGACAATATTTTTCTCATTCTCTGTGCTTTCACAACAATTTCCATGCATCTTCAACTGTAGCACTTATCATATTATAATTATTATTTTATTATATTCTTTAAAAATTTTTTTTATTGATTTCACAAAGGAAGGGAGAGGGAGAGAGAGATAGAAACATCAATGATGAGAGAGAATCATTGATCAGCTGCCTCTTGCACGCCCCACACTGGGGATGGAGCCCACAATCCAGGCATGTGACCTGACCAGGAATTGAACCATAACCTCCTGAGTCATAGGTCGATGCTCAACCACTGAGCCACGCTGGCCGGGCTCACTTTTGTTATTTTAAAAGAAAATATTTAATTCATGCTTTCAGAGTTAATTCAATTACAATATCTTTTGTGTATGTGCTTTATTATAATTCTTACCTAAAATGTTTTGCCTTGTTCTTGATTTTTTTTGTTATTTTGCTCTTGGCTTTAACGGCACCTGCTCATAAAAGTAATCTCTGACCACACCTCTAAAGTAACATCACAATCAGTTGTCACATCTCATGTATCAGATTAAATATCTGTTTGTGTGATTGGTTTCAGGATTAAAAAATAGTATGCCTCTGAGATTAATTATCTTCATTTAATATTGTTTAGGAACTCTCATATATGTTACCATAGCATGGCACCTTCATTGAAGGATAATTAAAATGTCTTGCTTAGAATACTAGGGATAAGTTAGTGCTAGAAGTTTTCAGTTTGTGTTCACTTTACTTCCCAGCCAGTCAAGAATGTCTTGCAATGCAGTGCAATGTGTTGGTGCCTCTTTGGCTCTTTATATTAAGAAAGATTGACACAGTCATGGAGGTTATTCACTTTCTATAAAATAATTGATCTCTGTTGCTTTACATTTTTATAACTTTCCAACAGCAGGGTGAAAATCAGAGGTTCTGAGTCAAACCTATGGAATGATTCTCATGAGAATTATTTACTTGCATTTAGCCAACCTCCAAGAGCCCCATATTTTCACTGTTCACAACCAAGTGGCTGCCACATGACTTGATGACAGTGAAGGTGTCAGTCTTACTACGTCATTCACTGATTTCCTAGATTTATATTTTCTATTAGGATACCTAAGTGGGCCATTGTAGCAATTGTCCAGCAAATGTTGAAAGTTATGGCTATAACTACTGATGACGCAGGTTTGTTGACAGTGTTGGTGTGAATTTTATATCGAAGGTCTTAGATTGTTACTCTCCTTAATATCTCATTTACCTGACTCAGAGCCCTTCGGAGTTCTTTTCTAACCTTTGATATGAGATATGAACAGAGGACTAGGTTTCTGTCCACTGGGTGCAAGTCATAGAATGCAGTGGATCAGTTTCACTAAGAACTATTCTCTGCCTGCACATACTTCAGGTTTCTGGTGGCCATTTCACCAAAGAGACCCACACCAAGACACACCATAATTAAAATGCCAAAGGTTAAAGACAAAAAGAGCATTTTTTAAAAAAAATCCTCACCTGAGGATATTTTTTCCATTGATTTTTAGAGAGAATGGAAGGGAGAGGGAGAGACAGAGAGATACATCTATATGAGAGAGGCACACTGATTGGTTTCCTCCCACATGCCCCCAATCAGGGCCAGGAACCTGCAACCAAGGTATGTGTCCTTGGCGGCAATCGAACCCAGGACCTTTCAGTTGGCATGCCGATGCTCTATCCACTGAGCCAAACTGGCTAGGGCAAGAGAGACTCCTACAAGCAGCATGAGAAAAGCAAATGGCCATCCATATGACTGTCAGCTGATTTCTCAAGAGAAACTTTGCAGGCCAGAAGGGAGTGACAAGAAATATTCAAAGTGTTGAATAGCAAGGACCTACAACCAAAATTAATCTACCCAGCAAAGCTATCATTTAGATTGAAGGTCAGATAAAGAGCTTCACAGACAAGAACAAGCTAAAGGAGTTCATCACCACAAAACAAGTATTATATTAAATGTTGGAGGGTATTCTTTAAGAAGAAGAAGAAGAGGGGGGAGAGATAAAAAAAATGAATGATAAAATGGCAATAAATACATAGCTATCAACAATTGAATATAAAAATCAAAATAAATGAACAAGGAATCTAATGAACAAAATAAACTGATGAATAAAATAGAACCAGAGGCATTGAAACATGGAACAGACTGATGAATCTCAGAGGGAAGAGGGGTAGGAAGAGATTAACCAAAGAACATATGCATACATGCATTACCTGTGGACACAAACAATAGGATGGTGAAGGCCTGGTACAAGCCTGGAACTGGGTGAAGAGCAGTAATGGGGGAAAAGAGGGATATCTGTAATGCTGTGAACAACAAAGACTTTTAAAAAGTAAAAAAATAAATACTGCATTATGAACTCTCTGGTATGTTTTCATAGTATGATGTTTTTTTGAGGGATAATGAAAATACTTTGATTAGAATAACATAGACATGTTTTTTTTTCCTAGAATTTTTCAGCTTGTTTTCACTCCGCTTTCTGCCCATCAACACTATCTTGTATTTCAAGTCAATGTAATAGTGCTTCATTAGTTCTATACATTGTAAATGGTTTACATAAGCATGTAGATGATTTATTTCTCTTAAAAGTGTTTATATCTCTATTCCTTAAAATTTTCAGTGCTTGCCAACAGCATGGTAGAATTTAGGGAGTGTGGTCCAAAACCACTGGATGAGTCTCACGGAGAATTATATTTCACTTAGTACATGCCGTTCTATTGTTCTGTTGTGCTATAGGATATGAACACAAATCTATTGAATGCCATACTATTTGATGAAAGTAGATGGCTGGCTTAGCATATCAGTCATGTTTCCAATATTTACTTTTTATTTGTTAACTCCTAATAAGACCAGTGTAATGATGTTCCAGCAAGCATTGGCCAAGTGTTAAGTGTAAACTCATCACCCAGTGGGTGATACAGGCTTGATGACAGTGATAGTGTCAGCATTATAGTGCAGCTTATTTCTTAACCATAGATTAACTCACCCTGTATTTACCCCATTCAAGGTTGTTTATAGTCATTGTTTAGCATGTGCTGCAGATTTTGAACACAAGGCCAAGTGGATGATTTCTGGTGGGGATAATTTGGAGCTGTAGAATGAAGTAGAATGGTTATCCTCAGAATGACTCCTCATATTCACCTGCTTCGCTTTATAGTGAACTTTGCAACCCACATCCTTGTACAGTTGCTTTCCTGGTCAGAAGTAATAGCTGGTTTATGCTCAATGTACTTCTGCTTCAAGGGTTTCTCGAGTGCCTAAAGTATATGAGACTCCTATTCTTCTTTTCAAGGTGTTTTATGACTTCTTCTCTAGGTTCTCATGGCCTGACCCTTTACTGAATGATACTTAAATTGCTGGCCTTAGAAGCCATTGAATTTGTTGCCACTTGAATTACTTGCCTTGTGTTCACCCTACTCAAGGCCATTTGCAGTCATGATTCTGCATGTGTTGTAGGGTTACTAACACATCCAGCAGAATATCTTCTGTGTTAGGAAAAGAAAAATGCCATTTTATAAAGGACAGGCAGTGGTTTCCTGAGAAACACTTGCCAATTTTGACCACAGTCAGTTTCTACTGAACTTTGTGCCAAATTTCACTTATTATAATTACTTTCTAAGTTTGGAATAGGGGCTTGATTTCATCTTTATTGGTACATCAGGGGTTTCCCATGAACCTGAAAGAGTATATGCTCATGAAACTCCTACTCTTTTCCTCATGGAGACTGATGTGCTCTCCTCTAAGTCCCATTGCAAGCGATTAACGAGTATGGCAATTAGGTTGTTCGGCTTAAAATCCATTAGCTTTGGTTCAACTTAAGGACTTTCCCGTATTCACCCCAATCACAAGCCTTTGCAGTCATTACCCCAGGATCTTATGTTGTATGTGGACACTCATCCTACAGGATACCCTCTGAATAAGGAAAATGAGGTTGGCATTTTATGAATGCTGGGCATTAGTTTTCCCTAAACTCCTGACCGTGTTTCACCCACACTCACTTTCTGTTGAACTTTACAATAATAGGCATAGACTTCAATTTTTTTTTTTCACGAGCAAGTTTATCAGGTCAAGGTATGAACAATTTATATGTTTGCTTACAGCAGTGGTTCTCAACCTTCTGGCCCTTTAAATACAGTTCCTCATGTTGTGACCCAACCATAAAATTATTTTCATGCTACTTCATAACTGTAATGTTGCTACTGTTATGAATTGTAATGTAAATATCTGATATGCAGGATGGTCTTAGGCGACCCCTGTGAAAGGATCGTTCGACCGCCAAAGGGGTCGTGACCCACAGGTTGAGAACTTCTGGCTTATAGTCTCAAAAATTCCTATGCCCTGGAATTAATTTCTGTACTAATATTGCGAGATGAATTCTCTGCTCTGTATATTCCCATAACACAGTGCCTCCTATGATGACAGTGTAGGTGCCTCATGTAGAATAATATAGGTTCCTGCCAGAAGATTTCACCATGTGTTCATGTAACTCTTCAGACTAGACAAGATTATCTTTTTTGTTATTTAATGTAGTTTGTCCAGTTCCTAATGTTACTGAAAATATGTCATGGCCACAGAGGTGATTTCCTTCCTCTCAAAGTGTTTCCTTTGCACTCATTTTAAATTTTCATAGCTTGCCACCTACAAGATGGAAATTATAGAGTCTGGTGAAATTCATTGGATGATATATAGCTGAGAATTACTTCCCTTAGATTTATCCACTCAGAGATGGTCATTCATTCATCCAGTTGTTCAAAAGGTTAGAAACACAAGCAATGTAGAGCCACACATCTTGATGACGGTAAGTGGGTGAAGCTTAGCATGTCAGTTGTTGGTTTTGAAGATTTTTTGCCTGTGTTATGCCTATTAGGCTATGTAGGATATTTCTAGCAAGTGCTGTGTATGTTAATAAAACTGTCACTAATGACATGGGTTTGAAGATAGTCATGCTTCCAATTTTGTAATGGGGAAATATTGGTTAACTTCATTGTAAGTTGTCCTGTGTTTACTTCAGTCAGGCTGGCTTGGAATCACTGTCTAACATGTGATTAGGATATGAATTGAGAACTAAGTGCATGTCCCTTAGAAAAGAATATGAAGCAATTTGTAGAATGTATTAGGTTTCCTCAAAATCACTCAAATTGTTCACCACCTTCAGTGTCTGGTGGACTTTGCAGCACAGGTGTGGGACTACAATTTCTTTTAGTTATTCAAGAAATACTTGATGGTACTCAGGCAATGTACTGATTCCTCAGGTATTTTTTCAAGTGGCCATCTATATATATATAAAAGCCTAAGCAACCATCTATCCATTTGACCATCTCACCAGTAGCTATGATGCACAATGACCACCAGGGGGCAGGTGCTCAATGCAGGAGCTGCCAAGCTGGATTGACTTAGCAGCTGCAGTTCTTGGGTGACACACATGGAACCAGAGAGAAGGGAGTCCGATTCTGGGGTGTGTCACTCAAGAACAACCCTCTCTCAATATGGGACCCCTCGGGGGATGTCAGTGAGCCAGTTTCAGCCCGATCCCTGTAGGCCAGGCCAAGGGACCCCATTGGTGCACAGATCTGTGTACCAGGCCTCTAGTTTAATATAATAGAGAATAAAATTTGAAATTACAAAAACACCATGATTTTAAACTCTAGAGTCAAGGAGTATTTAAAATATTATATATGAAAAAGCAATAAAAGCCAGTTAAAGAATTATTCTTTCCAGGGGCATGGTGGAAGAAGGCTTGTAAAACTGGATTGACCTCTTTAGATGAGGAGCAAAATTTCAAGGAATGTAAGTTCTATGTGAAATACCATTTGATAAATTATGTTCAAGTTTTACCCTCACATTTTATCATTTAAAAACTCATCGTCAGTCAGAAAACTTTTTGAAGCTAGTACAATAGCCCCATTTCCTTTCCCCTATTGTTCCAATTCAACAGATATAATCCTAACTCCATTATTATTAAGTTTATATCCCTGCATCAGGCAATAAGCAATATGTGATATGGGAAGTAATTTAATTTACTCGTTGCTAATGAAAATATAGCTTCTTAAACTAGATTATTGGCAATGATGATATGTTGTATTTCACTAGGAAAAATTCCAGTCTTTTATATATTGCTGGATACTTGTATTTGATTCTATTACAGTAATATGAAAGACTAGCTGTGCATTATATATTTTTTAAAAAACTACAAGCAATCATCTTTTTTTTTTGTTTGTTTTCAATTGTCCTTTCCTTGGAAGAAAATATAGTGGAAAAGGTTTCAGGGAAAAACCTTATATCGACAGCTGATAATAGATGATGAAACTTCTGTTTTCTTAAAATTGAGGGAGTCATAGAAATAATGGTTATGTCAATGTTTTCTAGGTCAGCAGTGAGTCCTTCAGCAGAAATTGTTCCCAACTACTTCAACTTCATTTGGAGGTAGCAGTCGGTGTACAATTTCAATTTATTTTTATTTCTGAGAATTTTGTGAACTGTAATGTTAGAAAACCTAATTTAAAGAAAAAGAGAAAGAAAAGTATACATGTTTGTAGGCCCATCATAATAGAAAATGCAGTGATCAAAAGAAAATTTCCAAGAAACAGAGTTCGTGTGTAGAAGTATTTTTAACCATAAAATAAATCAAAACAGTCTTGGCCTGTGTGGCTTAGTTGGTTGGAGTGTTGATTCCAGTCAGGGCATATACTTAGGTTGCAGGTTTGATCCCTAGTCCAGCAGTCGCCAACCAGTGGTCTGTGGACCACTGGTGGTCCCAGAGGTCCGAAAGGTTGGCAACCGCCACCCTAGTCAATCCCTGTTCACGGAAGGTATGGGAGGCAACAGATCAATGCATCTCTCTCACCTCTCTCTCCTCTCTCCTCTCTCTCCTCTCTCCTCTCTCTTCCCACTCTAAAATAAAAAAACAACAACAACATATAAATAAGCAAATGGACACAAGACCCTGGGGGGTAGGGGAGGCCGGGGGAAGGTCAAGGGGGAAAAAAAAGGAGACATATGTAATACTCTTTGTAATACTTTAAGCAATAAAACAACATTAAAAAACAAGCAAATACATACATACATAAATAAATATACTGGTTTATTTACTGAGAAAACCCCTATTGCCATCGTTCTGTATTAAATGGGCTTCCTAGAGAGACAGTGATATTTGGAATTGAACTAACCCTTCATTTAAATGTAGGAAAGTTGCAGAAATGGTTTGTAATGAAGATCTATGTTTGTGAGAAATAATATATTTAGACTGAAAGAATTGATGTTATCAGTTCACTGTTGTCATATCAACATAACTTCACTGAAAGAGGTTAGTAGGACAAAATGTTACCTTCTTTTCATATTCCCGAATAACTTCATAAAAATTAGCATTCTGCAGTCTTCCCATATTACACTTCATGGTTTAGAGTTCATCACTGTAAAACTGAATGAGAAGTTTCCTTTTACTAACTCAGAGGAGTCCCGAGTCTTTTTCCCCAGCCTTGTTGAGATATAATTGACTTATAACACTGTGTAAGTTCAAGGTGTACAATGTGTCAAATCTCATTAAAAAAGAGGACTGCTTTTCGTTTTCAACACCTTTAGACCAATGCCAGGGGAAGGACTCACAATGAAGTGTGATGACAGAAAAGACAAGAACTCTCTACTGCTACCTCCACTACCCTTCTTATCAGAACCCTTAGAAAGTGTGGTAAATAGTGATCCCCACTGTCTTGTGATCAATAAAGTTATAGACTCTAAGCTTCATGAGATTAGAAATACATTAGCAAAGTGATATATTGGCATCACTGATCCCACTGCCAGGCACACAGTAGATACTATCAGTCAGTCGGGTATGTTCATAACAATTGCTCTGAAACCTGAAAGAAGCTACCTATCAATAGCGAGTTATGAATGGTTATAAGACCATTCATATAAGAGCATAGTACCTGGTACATTAAATTACTCAACTAAAATAAAAGGAATATAATAATAATTGACTATGTTAAAATGCAAATATACAATGAACATATATTTGCAATTTCTTAATATAAATTGTAATTTTAGATTCATAGCCATGACCTGATTACTTCATTAGGCTCAATATCGCAAGGATATTTGAAACCCTGTTACCATTTGATTTAATCTGCTGTCAGTCAGATATGTTTTCATTTTAATACTAATGAAAATAGAAAATTGATTTTTTTAATGCCAGGAGGAAGAAGAAAGGAAAATGGCATTTAGTGGAAGTTTTTAAATGCTCAGCAGAATTGGGGCTTATTTTAAACTCATTTTAATTAAAATAAATTTTGCTTTTTTTTTTTTTGTAGTTCAGTATTTCTTGCAAGGTAACATGTAAAAGAGAAAAACATTTTGGTAATCCGGTACGCTCATTATAGGCCATTGGTGATTTTGTGATTTTGATATTCAGACATTGCTTTGGAGTCAAGCCCTTCAATCTGGTTCCTGTTCAGTATTTTGTAGGGTTTACAAATTACAGAAGCTCTTTTACCTCTAAGTTAAACCCTACTTGCAGCCAGTAGGGACAATAATTGGACTATACATCATCATTTTAGCTTTCCTTGATCATTGCCCTTTTAATTAGCATGCTTCATCTTTGTTATATTTGTACTTAACTTTGAGGCATTTTACAAGCACCATTCATAAATATTATACAATATGATATGTGTGTATTCTCTTAAATGCATACAAATAAGACTTGTTAACTTTATAAATACCAGATGTGCCTACAGATGAGGAATTGTAGTTTGCAGGAGGAGTACTGGAGGAAGTTGAATGACTGACTGCTCTAAACGCTCGGTGAGGGGTTTCATTGTTAGCTTCTATCTTCTTTCACATTTGTATCCCCTTACTAGAATGCTTACATGAAACAAAGGGAGGCAAAGGAAGCTGGAACCAAGAATATTCTTCCCATGCTTACTGTGCTAGTATATTCTAAATGAATGAAAGTATGATATTTTTAGGGTCTTAGTTTATAGTCTATTGAATGGGACCAGTATTCAAATGTATGAGTTTAGAGCTCAGGTTGGCAAATTTTTCCTGAAAAGGGACAGATAATAAATATTTTACTGCTACTGTTTGAGGACCATCTGGTGTCTGTGTCAACTACTCGCTCTGTTGTGGTAACAATAAAAATGGCCATAGATTGCACATAAACAAATGAGCATGGCCCAGTTACCCCTCAAAAAAACCTTTTACTTACAAAATCAGGCAATGGTCCTGGTTTGGTCTTTGAGTTGTCAACCCACTGGTTTAGAGGGTAGCTTGTTATGTGCATATTTCCCAAGGCAAATTCCATTGGCAAAATCACAACAACATTTTCCATAATAATTATTTCCAAACTATTCAGTAATGCATGTAAATTAAATTTTTATAACTGAAAATTGGCAGTCAGATAGAAACTAGGTTACTTGTGTGTTAAATAATAAATTTCTTTAACAAAGGACATAATGGACTAAGGAATACTGGAGGTTCAAGTGGAAAAAGCCTACATATGTAATATCTTTATGCAAGTATAAATAATTAAAAGGTTATAGATACATTTAAAAATTTTTATTCAAGTATTATTGGCATAGAATACAGGGTGGGCAAAAGTAGGCTTACAGTTGTGAGTACATGCAAGACAGTTTATTCTTGTATTATTATCTTTTAATACATATTTTTATTGATTTCAGAGAGGAAGGGAGAGGGAGAGACAGAAAGATCAATGATGAGAGAGAATCATTGATAGGCTGCCTCCTGCACACCCCGCACTGGGGATGAAGCCCGCAGCCCGGGCATGTGCCTTGATTGGGAATCAAACCGTGACCTCTTAGGTCATAGGTCAATGCCTCCCACTAAGCAATGCTGGTCGGGCTTTCTTGTATTATCATTTATTAATTATTGTATTATTTTCCATACAAACAACTGTCAACCTGCTTTTTCCCCACCCTGTATTATTATAGATACATTTTATAAGATGATCATGTGTTTTTTTATATTAAATTCATTCACATGTAGCTTAAGTTAATAAATGTCAACTATCTCAGCTGGCGTATCTCGTAGGTCAGCTGGCGCTGGCCTATGAACCAGGAGGTCAGGTTCAATTCCCAGTCAGGGCACATGCCCAGGTTGTGGGCTCCATCCCTAGTGGAGGGCATGCAGGAGGAGAATCATGCAATGATTCTCTCTCATCATTGATGTTTTTTTTTTCTCTCTCTCTCCCTCTTCTTTCCTCTCTGAAATCAATAAAATATATGTTAAAATAAAATAAATGTCAAGTAGAAGAGAGGACTCAACTTTGCACATCTGAATTTTCTTGAGAGTTTTAAGAATCACAGATGAAGCATTTCTATTTATTATCATGGCAGAAAAACTATTAATAAAATTGCACTCCCCCTGTCATGAACAGCTGAAAGCATGGACAGAATATGTGAAACAATTCTTTTCAGACTTGAACAACTGCAGAATCCCTGGGAGAAAAAGGTGAGCCCTTCGATAGCCCCATATTTCAGCCTGGATGTATTTGCTAAACTCTGGCAAAGGGAAAGTGATTCCAAACTGAGCACAGAGGCATTTCCAGGCTTAAGAGACAGAGACAAAAGTTTGGAAGGCTGAGATGGCTGTAGTATGTGGGGCAGAGTACCAGGACAGAGAAATTAGGTATTGAATGAGTCCCATATATCTGAATTGGGGTCCTCTTGAACATCTGGCTGAATAAATGTCACATGCATAAGGTGAGACTTCCCAAGGTCCGGAAAAGAAGTTATCAGAGAGACATAAACTGAAAAGTTCTCAAAGTTCATATGGGGTGAGAACATAACCAAAGTAAAGTAGTCTATTGATCATCTGAGAATTCAGTAGAGACCCCAAAAAGGCCACATTATAGGAGGAAGGTTATGCTAAGCCTAGAATAAAAGCTAACCTAAACCCATCCTAACAAAGCTTAAAAAAATGTCTCAGTAAGAAAATTCTGATAAGCAAGTACTGTACATAAATGTCCAAAATCAAACTCAATGTTCTTTCAAGGAAAACAACAAAAGACAATATTAATATGCATAATGTCCAGTATCCAATTCTCAATTACTAAATATACATGTAGCAGGAAAATATGACTGATAACCAGGAAACAAATCAGTTAAAATGACCTAGAATTGACAGAGATGATAAATTTAACAAAGACTTTAATTCGTTATTATAAACATAATTAAGGAAATAAAAGAAATGTGAATATAATCGAGAAAAAATTTATAAACGTGGAAATTATCCTGTGACTGTATTCATTCTGTCTCTCCCTAGCCCACTTGTCCTTGACTTGTCAGTTATAAGGAAGGAATTATAGTTAATGCTTTGCTGCTAATTTTGCCTTATTTGACATATTTAAATGAAACATTCTCTATGGTATATATTTATAGTCACACTTGCTGGAGATGATTCTTTCCTATAAAACTCATATCTAATACAATTAACTGCTGAAATTATTAAAAAGAACTAAAATAACTTTGACTATTAAGCACATTTCTTAAATCAAATGCGGTATGTATTTGATAAAATTCCAATGAAACAAGATTATCAAATACCATTCGGAGTCAAATTTTCTAAGTATCTAACTGCACTGCATACTTGAAAGTCAAATCTGAGCCTGATTAGAGGATGTTTCTTCGTCATTCACTTTCATACTGCCTTTCAGAGAGATTTGTGTACCTGTTCTAAATTTGACAAGGATAATTTACTATATTTTCTCAAGCAACTTCTGGATGTTCCAAAGATATATCAGTAACTATCACAGGCACCCATAATTAATGCCGGAGTTGAGTCAGCATACAGAAAATGTAGCCTTTGGATGGCAACTCTCGGCTGAATTCCTAATGTTCTGTTTCAATTTCTGATGAGGTGATGAAGTGGAAAGCTTGTACGATGTAATTTTGCCATATGTTTCTTTTGGGATTTTTGAAAGAGGATCAACGGTTTAAAATCACCAGATGAAACATGTCAGCTTGCAGAGACTAGAATGAGGAAGGTCAAAGCTAATGTTTTTTGAAATTCTACCTGAAGTGTCTGAATCCATTCCGAATAAACCTAAGTACAGTGTTACAGTAATGCTTGTTAGGACTACAGAAATATGATACAAAATATGTGACTGCACTATAATTCATACCTATTCTACATGTTCAATATTAGAAATAGATATGATGTTAATTTGTTTTCCAAAAGTTAGCATAATGCCACTACTTTAAAATGTAAACAAGCCCAGACCATGATGAGACTCTATTTACAAATGTAACGTTTTTTTTCAATAATTACCATTTAATAATCCCTGCAGTATTCTTAATACTTGCCAAATAAATTAATTTTGGATAACAGTCAGTGGTTAGGATCTGCTAATATTTAGTCTTTGTCATGTTTGCATAAAATGAGCATGAACCCTAAATAACACCAGTTTCTAAATATTTGAATTGGTTTGGCTTCAAAAATATTATTCTAATAAAAGCAATAACATATGTACACATTTTTAAGGGAAACAATTATAAGAATACTTTGATGAGCAAACCAGATGAACAAACATTATATTTTGTAAGGCATTGGAGGATTTTTAAAGGCATTCTACTTACCCAGCCAGGATAAAGAAAATGACAGTATTCCAAAGGAATTGCTTAAAACAAAGACATTGATACCACATTGAAATCCCCTGATTTTTTTGTTTTCCTCTTATGTTTCTGATGGAGTTATTATTTACACACACACACACACACACACACACACACACACACACACACACACACACTGAGTGGCCAAATTATTATGCCCACCTGACGTTTGTAGGCATATTAGAT
>NW_006290147.1:127636-139758 GCF_000327345.1 Myotis davidii | reverse complement strand
CGCTACCTCTCTGTAAAAAATCAGTAAAATATATATAGTTTTTAAAAAAAGAGCCATCAGGCAGCTAGTTCCACAACCATCAAATCTCACAGAACTGGACAGTGCTATTCATCAGGCAGGTGTCAGATTCCTCGCCTCACCTTTCAACATCTCGTGGAGTCAATGCCAAGAAGAATCGCCACAGTACTGAAGGCAGAAGGTGGCCCAACGAAGTACGGATGGGGTGGTCATAATAATCTGGCAACTCAGGGCATATATTTCAGAGAATGAAGAGGAGGGAGAATCATCGAGCCTGCAACCCAGGCACATGGACCGGAATCGTGCTGTGGCCTCCTGGTTCATAGGTCAATGCTTAACCACTGAGCAACACTGGCCAGGCCTGACAGGAATGATCTTATTTCACCCATAAGACCTGCACTTTTTAATTTTTTCATTAGAATAATTTTGTTCTTCTAGAAGCCACTATGTTCTATCCCCTAACCCAACCCTATCAAGAATGTGAGTAAATTAATATTTAGTCTAGCTCAACTAGAAAATAGTTTTACTTTGTGTATTAAATATATATTATACAGAAATGTATATATGGCTTGTTATATTTTTGTTTCAAAAAAGATATATTAATCACACAGAAATTGCCAAGACTGTAATGGAACCTGTTTTTTATTAAAATAGTAAGACTTTTTCAGACTTGTCTCCATTAACTAATTTTTAAATGATTTTCAGGGCAGAGTGTGGGTCTTCTTAAAACTTGCAAAGTATTTTGCACACTGTGATCTGTTCTTATTTTTTCTCAACATTTGAGTATGAAAATTTTCAAACATATCAAACATCTGAAATACTTGCATATTAAATAGCCAGATAACTACCTGTAATTGCTACCACCTTTATGTTTGCTTTATTTCATATATCTTTTCATTCCTGTATCCATCCATCCATAAATCCATCTTTCTGATGCATTTTATAAACATGCATATCTTTATCTAGAGTTCACTATTTCTTTTCAGACCTTATATTCTTAGAGGCAAAATTCACACTCAGGAAAGTCAACAAATCTTAAGTGTATTGTGTCATGAGCTTTGACAAAATATACTGTGTAACCTCTGAAGATATTAAATAGATGCAAATCCCTATCAAGATATGAAACATATCCACCTGGCCAGTGTGGCTCAATGGTTGAGCATCAACCCATGCACCAGGAGGTCGAGGTTTGATTCCAAGTCAGGGCACATGCCCAGGTTGCATGCTCAATCCCCAGTAGTGGGTGTGCAGGAGACAGCTGATCGATGTTTCCTTCTCATCGGTGTTTGATCTCTCTCCCTTTCCCTCTCCCTTCCTTTCTCTGAAATCAATAAAAACATATTGAAAAATATATATGAAACGTTTCCATCATCCCAGAGAATTCCTGAATGCCCTTCTGAAGTCAGTACCTAAGAAGTGGCTCCTGTTCTGATTTTCCCCATAGTTTAGTTTAGCTTTGGACTTAGCTTAATATCTGCTTCCCATTTCTCCACATCCCAGTAATTCATTTTCACACTGAGCTAGAACATTTTACCACTTCTGTAGTGAAAAATCAAACAAAGAATAGACAAACAAAATAATATAAACTAAAACTAATTGATCTCCCCATTAACCAATGGGACCACCATGACATTCAACATCCATTACAAGTTGGTCTCAAACTTCTTTCAAGCATTGCTTAAGGCATCCCCCATAATCCCCATCAATTCTATAATTACACCAATCTCTGTTTCCTTAAATAACCCATAAATATTACACTATTATCTTGGGTCATAAACAAGCATTTAATAGATTTAATAGTCATGATTTTGGCTATCTGAATATCCATTGCATAGTAAATTTAAATACAGCTGAATTACAGATTTTTTAAAAATACATTTTTATTGATTTCAGAAAGGAAGGAAGAGGGAAATAGAAACATCAATGATGAGAGAGAATCATTGATTGGCTGCTTGAGCCCGCAATGTGGGCATGTGCCCTGGCTGGGAATCGAACTGTGACCTCCTGGTTCATAGGTCAATGCTCAACCACTGAGCCAAACCAGCTGGGCTGAGTGACAAATTTAAATTACAAGTTCTGTAAAATTGATGTGTGGAAGCAAGTACTACAGTAAGTGAATGACCCCATGCATCTGCCTCTCAATGTAATGACATTTGTTATAGGTCAAATATACATTCAGTCTCACCAAAGATTTTGAAGGCATCACTTAATTATTTCACTATGTTTTAAAGGGACATTTTAAATTAGAAGGAAACACAACTTACAAGATTCACAACCTTAGGATTTATCCCTCTGATATATAAATACTGTAACCTAGTTACTTCTCTGTGCTGCAAAAAAAGGAAAAATAAACTTTTATTCTTATTCTAAATATGTTCATTTTTATCATAGCCCTTTATGTTTTTTCTTAATTACCTATTTACATGCTAATTTTTTCTTAGAAATTAAAGATTAGAAAGAATCCCACATACTTGAAATGCTGTAGATTGCTTTTTAGAATATATAATTCAGCTATTTCTTTCTCAACAAGATAAAAAAAGGATTTTTAATTATTTTTATTTAATTTGATGGGGTGACATTGGTCAGCATGAACATATAGGTTTCAGGTGTGGGATTCTATGTTATAAGATCTGTATATTGCACTGTGTCCATCACCCAAAGTCAAATCTCCTGTCACTATATATTAAGATCTCCTCCCTCCACCCCCTGGCAACTACCACACTGCTCTATTCATGAGTTTCAGGTTTTATATCCCATATATGAGTGAAATCATATGGTTCGTAGCTTTTTTCTGACTAACTTATTTCAGTTATCATAATGTTCTCAAGGTCCATCTATGTTGTTGCAAATAGTGCTATTTCATAAAAAAGAAATCTTAGAGACCATGATGAATTGGTTATATATAAAAAGTAATATCAATCTAATATCTTAAAATGTATCATATCTACATAATTATTCATTTTCTTTCATCCGTTTTGAATATTTTTCTCCTTTATACTATTCCATGCACTACATTCACACAAATTCAAGAAAATGAGGAAGGATAGATAATTTTAATCATACTAACAATTTTTGTTAATTTAAGGAATCAAGAAAAGATTGGAAACAGATCTTCAAATATCTTTCTTATCTCTCATGACATTTCTTCTATTCGAATGACAATATAAATGCCCTGTTTTGAGATATTCATGTAGGAGTTGATAAATGTACACAAAATAAGGGAGACTCATAAAAAATGTAAACTGATTTGTAAAATCATGTCAATACCACTGATAGATAAAGTAAACTAAACTGTTATAGAAATATTATTTTTTAAACACTATCAAAAAGAGTTCATGAGATGAACAATTTGTGATGTCATATTATATCCACAGATAGTGTTTACATTAAATCAGGAAGGACAAGTTAGAATCTCAGAGGCTCAACACAAGAGTTTATGTCTAACTTATGCCTGAGTCAATGCCGTTTAGCAGGGGATCTGCACATCACAGTCATTTGGGGACACAGGCTGGTGGAAACTCCAAACTGAAATGTTTCTCTGATCTCTCAAAATGAGAGATTATGGGAAATCAAGAAGTGTCTTATAAAGATTCCACTCACAGATACATATCTTCCCCTGGTTTTTAATTGGCTAAAGCAAGTCACATGGCTAAATTCAACTTCAAGGGTATATGGAAGTGCCTCAATGATCACTTCAGTATTCTTGACAGTTGATGATAAACTTGTTTTTGTGAAAGCCTGGAAGTTTTTCTGTTTGCATTTGTATTTAGGACATTTCATTACCACTAAAACAACGGTGTACACATATGTGTTGGTCGAGTGGGTGGTTTCCTTAATTCTTGCATTATAGCAAGTAACTTCCATCATTCACAATTTCTTAGCTTTCCATATACTTACTAGCTGAGTGAGAATGGTTAAGCTAATGGTCCATCCCATTAGTTGAGCAATAATAATGAATTAGCAGTACCATTGTGCCTCAGAAACCATGGGCTTTTTCCTTGTTGTACCTTCTTTCATCACCATAAGAAAAAAGATGGATCTAATAGATCCACCTTGATGCCTTGTTAAGTTTAACCTTTTTATATATGTAGGTTCAGAGGAAACGGAAGTGCATACTAATAATGTCCATTTAAGGTTTGAAGGTTTCAGAAAAATAAAATAGCTCAGTTGTTTCTGAAATTAGAAGTTCATTCTAGGATAATATGAGCAGAAATCAGCATTTTTTTTTATGCCAGAGCACCACAGCAATTCAGTATGAGGAAGGGAGGACTGGGAGAGACAAGAACTAGATCATAACATGTCTTGTATGTTATGCTAAGAAGTTTGGATATTATTCCATAAGTGAGATTGCAATAAGAAGAGCATGTTTTAGTGGGGTTTGTGTATCTGGATGGATATGGCCATTAGACATTTGGATATTTCAGTTGAAGCTGTGGGGATACCTTGTTGCTGGATAAAGGGATTTGAATGTGATCTGCATATAGATGGTGGTGAATAGTGGAGACTGGAAAATATACCCCAGGGAAAATTGTACAGGTGGAGAAAATAGTGGGCAAATGTTGACATCAAAGACTGTTAACTATATTATTATTAGAGGCCTGGCGCTTGAAATTCATGCACAGGTATGGTCCCTAGGCCTGGCCTGGGATAGGGACTACCTTCCCCAGCTGCCTGAAGCCAGCCCCGCCCCCCACTGCCACCCACCCTAGTTACACGTTCGCCATTGGGTGATCAATGCCTGACGGTGGGGGGAAGGGACCAAGAGGTTGGCTATTCCTGCCCACTCACCAGCCCGACGCCCACAGTGGGGGATCATCAGGAGATTGGAGCCTGCTGGCCAGGGAAAGGGACCAAGAGGTGGTCAGTGCGCCTCACAGTGACTGGTACAGTGGTCGTTCTGGTCTTTCTGCTTTTAGGGTCAATTTGCATATTACCCTTTTATTATATAGGATTTTCTATTTATACCAGTTATGAGAACCTTAGCTAGCTCTCACTGCAAAATCCACTGACTACTGTTCTGAAAATTACTGGCAAGGAGTAGTACAAAGTGCTATAAAAACCATAACGGTGGGGATAATAACAAAGGGTAAGCTACTTAAGCTTGTCAAAAAATAAAAGAAGAAAGGGAAAGGATAGCCAGCAGCTTGTTTATCAGACCCAAGATGTGCCAGGTACAGTTATAAATTATATATATTATAGTTCTAAATTATATATATTACATATCTTCATTTAGTTCTCACAAAAAATGGGAACAGAGAATGGTTAAGTAACTTGCCAAGCTAGTAAGAGTTAAAACAAGGATTTATTTTTAAAAGCAGAATTTTTTTACCCAGGTTGTCGGACTCCATAATCTCTGCTCTCAACCATCATCGCCTCTCTCTGCTTAAACTGATTCCAATATATGCAACCCTATGTTCATTGCAGCACTATTTATAATAGGCAAGATTTGGAAACAGCCCAAGTGTCCATCAGTAGATTAGTGTATAAAAGAGTGTGGTACATTTACACAATGGAATACCACTGAGCCATAAAAGAGAAGAAAAGCATAGATGGACCTAGAGAGTATTATGCTAAGTGAAATAAGTGACTCACAGAAATACAAATACCATATGATTTCATTTACATGTGGACTCTAATGAACAAAATAAACAAACACAATAGAAACAGACTCATAGATACAGAGAACAGATTGACATCTGTCAACGGGAAGGGGTGTTGGGAGGCTGGGTGAAATAGGTGAAGGAATTAAGCAAAAAACCCCATACAAACTCATAGACAGTGTGGTGATTACCAGAGGCAAAGAGGGGTGGGGGCAAGTAGAAGAGGGTAAATGGGGGATAAATGGTGATAGGAGGAGACTAGGCTCTGGGTGGTATGTACATAATACAATATACCAGTGGTTCTCAACCTGTGGGTCATGACCCTTTTGGCAGTCGAACAACCCTTTCACAGGGGTCACCTAAGACTATCCTGCATATCAGATATTTACATTATGATTCATAACAGTAGCAACATCACAGTTATGAAGTAGCAACGAAAATAATTTTATGGTTGGGTCACAACATGAGGAACTGTATTTAAAGGGCCAGAAGGTTGAGAACCACTGCAATATACAGATGATACATTATAGAATTGTACTCTTAAAACCTATGTAATTTTATTTACCAATGTAACCCCAACAAATTCAATAAAAATATTTTAAAAACTAGTCCCATTGTTTTCAGAATTTAGCTCACGAGATCATAGTGATATTTTCAGCTATACTCTTTCCAGCCTTGTAGAGAAGCATCTAATATACTACATTTTCTTGCTTCAGTTTGTACTTTAGTAGGTTCTGACTTTTAATAACTGTTATAGTGCTATTAACCATAACAAATGGAATGTTAAGCATCCTTATTTATTAAATTAACTATTATTTATTGGGGAAGCAGAGGCCATTTAAACTATCTTTAAAATGAAAAATCTGTAAAGAAAGTGGAAATGTTAAGATTACTTAGAGTCAAGACATTCTATGATAAAGTTATCCAGTTATTTATTCTTTCTGACATCAGTTTCCTTATCTGAAAAATCGTGTCTATTTTATAGAATAGTTGTGGGCATCAAAGTTGGTGTTCATAGAACATCTAATAATATTCGAAAATAAATTTCTCAATGTTTTGTATACTTCATTTAAAACTCTATATGGAAGTACAACTCAAATGAAAATTACATTCCAAACATAATGACTGCTATAAAGTAGAGAAACATTATTGTATGGCTATTAGTAGAACATCAAATTGTCTTACCTTCATTCATTTCACAAAATCTAATTTCATGTAAAATTTAAAACTTAGAATAATGATATATTAGTGTCAGGTTTAGAGTACTTTGAAATCATTAGTTTGAGTATTCTAAAATTATACATCTAATTTGCACCACCTCAAAGTCAACTCATAAACCTCTTTCACACACCCAAGTTTGAGATAGAGCTAATATGACTTTAAAATAACATTTTAGTCATAAGTAAAGGGAAAAATTTTTCTCAAAAATATCCCATTAAAATAAGGAAGAACAGTATCCGTGAAATGAAAATCTGTTCACATAATATAGTCTGCTATCATGTATAATTAAAAACTCATTTGGGCTTTAGAAGTCTAGAAAAATATTCCCATTCAGACATAAGCTGCATATAAAGAACTGGGGAAGATGAAATAGAGGGCTTTGTTTTTTCTAATCATGTATAATGTCTGCATATGCATGTTAGCATTTTTGAATTGCATTAATATTGAAATTTTAATTTGAGTCAACTGAGAAAACATTCATCGAACATTTACTCTATGTGTAGCACTATGTTAGGTTCTGATATAGAAGAGAAATTGTTCCTACCAGCAGGCAAATCACAGCCTTGTGTGGGACAGCCAATCAGAAAATCAGTAGCAAGAAAAAATTACTATAAAAACAGTGCCATATTCTTGTAGAAGTGATTAGGAAAAGCTTAATAAATGAAATTATTTTTACCTGGATTTACACATTTTCAATGGGAAGGGAAAGGTATATAGCAGCATGATCATGAATAATAGCAGCAAGGAAGAAAAAAAAATCAGAGCATATAGGTAAAAACAGCAAACTATTTTAGGCAATTAAAATGTTTAGAGAGTACTTATTTATTCATAATGTATATTTATAACAACTATTGTATCAGAATATACAAAATATAGCACTTAAAATAGTTTCACAAAATGATAATTTTTATTTAGCAAAATTATTTTAATGGTTGTACGAAGTGTTGATTTGGTACTATATGGAAAATGAGGGGGAGAAAACCTGGGGAAAACTAATACTTTCTAATAGAGCACTTTTTAAATTCAAGTTTGTCCTCTCTTCATATTCTGGTTGTGTGTATTTGGCAGGAGCATGACTTAACATGGGTGCGGGTGTGTGATGAGAAAAATTTTAAACTTGTGTGATCATATCATACTTCTGTAAATTTTATATATATCATAAAATTTTGGTTGCCAATGAGAAACTCTTTTTAAAAACCACCTGTTCAGGATGTTAATATAAAATTGAGAAGTGCTTACATAACTTTCTAGAAATAGGTTATGACATGCAATAGCCACTGGTGCATAAGAAGATGGTAGGAAAGTAATGAACACTTTCTAGAATATAGGATTTGGGCAGTATGTATCTTAGGGCTTTAGGCATTGTTGCTGCTTAGAGACAACTACTGTCTGTAATGTGATTATAGGCTACATCTTACCATGTCATTCTCTTCCTCCTCCTCCTTCCTTTTCTTTCTCCCTCTGAGAGTTATGTATCAGATGGTTCCCTAGAACTCTAACGCATGTACTTTTCCCACACCCTCAAACCCACCTCTTGGAGATGGCCTGTATTAAGAAGCATTTTGTTGATCAGTGATCATGGAATCATAGGATATCATTCTGAAAACGTTAATTACTTGAGGATTTCTTGTCCAAAACCTAAGATAGTTAGGAAGAACTAAACTGAACTAAGTAGATGAATTACTAGTCTTATAAGATTGGAAGGTACTATCATAAGAATAATCTAGAAGCAAAAGCACTATACTAAGCACTTTAAATATATTGTTTAATTTAACATGCAAAATATAGGCATGTAAAAAATATACAGACTCACATGTATCCAAACCACACCAAAGATGTCACTTTTGAAAATAAACATGTATTATATCATCTTTATGAATAAACAATTGGAAAATAGCAAAACTATTTGGCTTGAAAAACTGAGTTCTTCTAAATGTGGGTGTCGAGTATACACCAACTCCACTAATATCATTGGAATATCCAAATGCAAGCATCTAGATATGAGCTTATTAATAAGAATCATCTTTTTGAAAAATAGCTCAGTATTATAAAGTTGTACACCTGAAATTTATATAATGTTATTAACCAATGTTACCCTGATAAATTTAAAAAGAAGATATAAGCAAATAAATAAACCTAAAGAAAAATAAATTAATTAATAAATTTAAATGGCTCAACTATTAGTTTACAACAATGTATTTTGTATACAAAACTATTTTTACCATTATATTTTATCTAAGCTACTGAACCAAGTTTAGCATTCACAAATTGTCTTCATCCTTCTAACTGTGACAGATCATGTCTGTTGTCTTTTAGTTGTTTTATTGACATTCCATACTATAGTGTGTACTGCAGGAGTTGGAACTCTGGAAACTACATTTTCCAAACCCACTTGATAATTGTTGGGTAATCATTCTCTCTGGGTCTCTCACATTTCTACTTGTAAACAAGGCACTAGCTGCCCTATTTTACAGATTCTCATTACAAGGACATTTATATAGCAAAAGGCCATGAAAAATCAAGGCTAAAGCTACTCTAAGAGGAATTTGCATCCTTGTAAAAATAACTTTAATACAGAGCTGATTGTATAGTGCAGTTAGAGAAATTTTAATTAGTGAAATTATAAAGTAAAATGTAATAATATACATCTTCAACAGTATTTTAATAGAGATTTCAACTAGCTATTGTATTCCAGCTAAATTAAACTTCTTTTGTTCTTTTTATATTAAAATTTTACGTCTACTTTTATGCATGGTGTTCAAAGCTTAATTTGACAAAGCTGTATTTTATTTAGCAGTAAATTGAAGCAAAAAGAATATGAAGAAAGGAGCATAAGACCTAGGTTATGTTCTGCCTTTTTTTTTACATTCTAATAAAGTGTCTAATGAAAATTACCTAGATATATTTGATGTCTACTTCCCATAAAATTAGCAACAAAAAAATCTACCCTAATTTACCTCACATCATTGTGGTACAGACTAAATGAAATAAAGTAAGTGACACACTTCCCATATTATACATTTCTTTATAAAAAATAGTTGTTGCTCAGCCAGTGTGGCTCAGTTGGTTGAGCATCATCCCATGCACCAGAAAGTTGCTGGTTCCATTCCTGGTTGGGACACATGGCCATGTTCCAGGCTCAATCCACACTAGAGGGCATACAGGAGGCAGCTGATAAATGTTTCTCTCTCATTGATGTTTATATCTCTCTCCCTCTCCTTCCTCTCTCTTAAGTCAATAAAAAAAAACATTTAATTTTTTAAATTGCTAATTTATGTATATTTTTATTATAAAAGGAATTGATGCAGCTTACCATCTTTGACTCCCATGTACTTCCAACACTAGCAATTACAAGCCCATAGAAATGTTGGGTGAAATGTATTAAAAAGGCAAATATTTTTATATTTTAAGTCAATATAAAAAAGATCTACTTCCAAAGTATCGGCAAAGAGTAAGGAACAAAAATATAATAATAAGAGAGTGATATTATCGCATGAAGGTTTAAATAATTAATTTTGAACCTGAAGGTAAAACTCTAAAATAAATCTTTTCATAATAGCAAAATCTTGGATACATACAACAATATGAATGAAACTTAAAAATATGCTAATTGAAAAACATGACTCAAAGGGTATATATTGGGCTCCTGGGTACAGTTAGGATGGTAGAGACTCATTTCACCCTGTTCCTCCCTGATAAGTAAAATTAAAAACCCTGGAAAAATTATAACAGATGTAACAGACGATCATAAGAGTACTCTGGAAGTGGACAGACTGGCTAGGTAATCTCAGGTCTTGAGAAATTATGTGACATCGGGTTCTCTATTTTTTTCTTTTCATTTCTCTCTCTCTCTCTCTCTCTCTCTTCTTAAAGTATTCTATGTACTCTTAGTGGGTGGTGGATTAATCTTTAATTTGGAACACCAAACAGATACATACCCTGAAAAGCCCAAAGAAAAGCCAATTTTTCAGCCAAAACACACAGAAAGGGAAAGCCAGAGTAACAAACACTTTTAGCAAATAGCCAGACACCAACAAATACCGTGCATGTCTCCCAACCTTCCCCTATTGGGTCAGTCCTGGGCAGATCCTTGTGCAACCCACATGTGAAACTGATCCTGCATTCATGGATTGGAAAAATCAACATAGTTGAAATGGATATATTACCCAAAGCAATATACAGATTTAATGTGATACCCTTAAAAATCCCAATGTTGGTTTTTAAAGAAATAAAACAAGAAATTATCAGATTTGTATGGAACCACAAAAGACCCCGAATAGCCAAAGCAACCCTGAGAACAAAAGAAAGAGCTGGAGGTATCACTCTATCTGACTTCAAATTATACTACAGAGGTATGATAATCCAAACAGCATGGTATTGGCAGAGAAACAGACACACAGATCAATGGAACAGAACAGAGAGCTCAGCTATAAAACCACATGTATATGGACAGATGCTTCAACAAAGGAGCAAGAAACACAATGGAGTAAAAGATAGTCTCTTCAATAAATGGTGCTGGGAAAACCAGAAAGCCACATGCAAAAGAATGAAACTGGATTACAGTGTGTCCCCATGTACAAACATTAATTCAAAATGGATCAAAGCCCTAAATATAAGACCTGAAACAATAAGTTACACAGAAGAAAACATAGGTACCAAACTTATGTACCTTGTTTGTAGAGAACATTTTATGAAATTGACCCCAAAGACAAGGGAAGTAAAGGCAAAAAGATATATTACCCAAAGCAATATACAGATTTAATGTGATACCCTTAAAAATCCCAATGTTGGTTTTTAAAGAAATAAAACAAGAAATTATCAGATTTGTATGGAACCACAAAAGACCCCGAATAGCCAAAGCAACCCTGAGAACAAAAGAAAGAATCTGGAGGTATCACATTACCTGAATTCAAATTATACCACAGAGCTACGATAATCAAAACAGCATGGTTTTGGCAGAGAAACAGAAACACAGACCAGTGGAACAGAACAGAGAGCCCAGATATAAAAGCACATGTATATGGGCAGATAATTTTTGAGAAAGGAACCAGAAACACACAATGGATTAAAGATAGTCTCTTCAATAAATGGTGCTGGGAAAACCAGAAAGCCACATGCAAAAGAATGAAACTGGATTACAGTGTGTCCCCATGTACAAACATTAATTCAAAATGGATCAAAGCCCTAAATATAAGACCTGAAACAATAAGTTACACAGAAGAAAATATAGATACCAAACTTATGGACCTCGGTCATAAAGAACATTTTGTGAACTTGATCTTA
>NW_006290147.1:118931-127598 GCF_000327345.1 Myotis davidii | reverse complement strand
CCCCAAAGACAAGGGAAGTAAAGGCAAAAATAAATGAATGGGACTATATCAAACCAAAAAGCTTCTGCACAGCAAAAGAGGCTGACAACAAAACAAAGAAGCAGCCAACCAGATGCGAGATAGTTGAAAACAGTGGCTCTGACAAAGTTTTAATTTCCAAAACATATAAAGAACTCATAAAACTCAACACCAAGCAAACAAACAACCCAATCAAAAAGTGGACAGATACCTAAAAATACATGTCTCCCAAGAAGACATGTGAACAGTCAATAGATGTATGCAAAGGCGTTCAACCTCACTGGCAATTAGGGAAATGAAAATAAAAACCACCTCACACCTGTTAGAGTGGCCATTATCAACAAGACAAGTAATAACAAGTGTTGAAGAGGTTGTGGAGAATAGGGGATCCTCATTTACTACTGGTTGGCATGTAGACTGGTATAACTACTATGGAAAATGGTCTGGTGATTCCTGAAAAAATTAAGAATAGAGCTACCATATGACCCAGCAATCCCTCTCCTTGGTATATACCAAAAACAAAACAAAACAAAACAAAAACAACAACATTAAAACATGCATTCACAAAGGTATATGCACCCCTATGTTCACTGCAGCATTACTCAAGATGGCCAAGACATGGAAATAACCAAAGCGTCCTGCGATAGAGGACTGGATAAAGATGTGGTACATATACACAATGGAGTACTACTCAGCCATAAGAAAGGATGAAATACTGCCATTTGCAGCAATATGCATGGATCTTGAGAATAAGTTAGTCAGAAAAAGCTAAGAACTATATGAGTTCACTCATTAGTGGAGTATAAAACTGAAACTCTTGAACACAAATAGCAGTGTGGTGATTGTCAAAGGGGAGTGTTTGGGGGGACGGAGAGGAGGGTTTGGTGATAAGAGAAAATTTTACTTTGGGTGGTAGGCACATGGTGCAATATACAGATCTTGTAACATAGAAACCCATACCTGAAAGTTATATGTTCATGTTGACCAACATCACCTCAATAAATTTAATAAATAAATATTTTTTAAAAATCATTTCAATAATATTGTAAATATATTTTAAAACAGTGTGAATCTTAAGTATCTCACCAAAAAGAAAAAAACATTTTGGTAATCATTTCACAATGTATGCATATATCAAAAAGTCATGTACACCTTAAATATATATAATTTGTATTTGTCATTTATACCTTAATAAAACTAGAAGTAAATGAAAAATAAAATAAAGGCAAAAAATATCTAAAAGTTTAAAATACAAATAAATTTCAAGGGCAGCAAATAGAAAACAGTATAAATATGGCAGCTATTAATCCAAATATATCAATCATCACTTTTAACATCAACACCCTAATTTTACCAATTAAAAGAGTGTCTTTTATAAGACCCTGGCATATGTTGTCTATAAGAAACCTACTTAAAATATACAGAAACATATGGATTAAAAGTAAAGGAATGAAGAAAGTTATACCATGCTAACACCAATTAAAATAAAGTGGCATTAGCTATATTAATTTCACAGACAGGAAACTTCAGATTAAGAAAATTTATCAGGGATAAACAGGGGCATTGTATGATAAAAGGGTCAATCATCCAATAACACATATTGATCGTTAATGTGTATACACCTAACACAGTATCAAAATATGTGAGGATAAGGCTGATATAACTGCAAGAGAAATAGATGAATCCACTATTATAGTTGGAGACTTCAACACACCTCTATCAAATATGGACAGATCCAGGAGGCAGAAAATCAGTAAGGACATAGTTGAACCCAACAGCATCATTGATCAAGTGAATATAACTGACACTTATAAACTATTTCCAACAACATCCAAATACACATCTTCTCAAACTTACATAGAACATTCTGAGCTACAAAGCACACATTAACACATTTAAAAGAATAAAAATCACAAGTTTCTATTCTCAGACCACAGAGAAATTAAACAAGAAATCAGTAAAAGAAAAATAGCTGCAAGTCATACAAAATATGTTATTTGACCATAATGAAATCTAACTATCAATCAGTAACATGAAAACAATAGAAAAATCTCTAAACACTCAGTAATTAATAAATATATGTTTAAATACTCTGTGGTCAAAGAAGAAGCTCGAATGTAAATTTTGAAAATTACATGGAAATAAATGAAATGAAAATACAACACATCAGAATATGTGAGACAGAGTTACACTAGTGCTGAGAGGGAAATTTTTAGTAAGGAGTGCTTACATTGAAAAAGAGAAATGTCTCAAGTCAATATGTAAGTTGCACTGCTAAAAACAAGAAAATAGAAGAGCAAAATCATTCCAAAGTGAGCAGAAGAGAATGATAAAAGAAAAGCAGGAAATAATGAAATTGAAAATAAAGAAAGAAAACATTTAAAAAAGAAAAAGTTGTGTCTTTGAAAAAAATCAATAAAAATGGGTAAACCCATATAGCAAGACTGACAAAGACAAAAAAAATAGACGATGCAAATTACTAATATCAGAAATGAAAGAAGGGCCCTAGATGGTTTGGCTCAGTGGATAGAGTGTCAGCCTGTGGACTGAAGAGTCCCGGGTTTGATTTTGGTCAAGAGCACATGCCAGGGTTGGGGGTTCGACCCCAAGTAGGTGGCATGCAGGAGGCGGCCAAATAATGATTCTCTCCCATCATTGATGTTTTTATATATCTCTCTCCCTTTCCCTTACTCTCTGAAATCAATAAAAATATATTTTAAAAAAAGTAAAGAGAGGCTATCACTATAAAGGAATGATACAGCAATCTTTACACAGATTTGACAATTTAGAAGAAATGGATCAATTCCTCGAAAACCACAAACACCAAAACAATCAAGTTGAAACAGATCATCTGAATAGTTTTAAAACTAGTGAAGAAATTGAATTCATAATTTTAAAAGATGTCAAAAAAAATCCAGGTCCAGCCCAGCTGTTGTGGCTCAGTGGTTGAGCATCAACCCATGAACCGGAAAGTCATGGGTTTGATTCCCGGTCAGGTCACAAGCTGGGGTTGCGGGGTCGACCACCATTAGGGGGAGTGAAGGAGGCAGTTGATCAATGACTGGCTCTCATCATTGATGTTTCTATCTCTCACTCCCTCTCCTTTCCTCTCTCTGAAATCAATTTTTAAAAAATTAAAAAAATATCCAGGTCAAGATGGTTTCATCTGTAATCTACCAAGTTGTCAAAAAATTAACACCAATTTTACAAATTTTTCACAAAATAGAAAAGAAAGGAATGTTTCTCAACTCATGTTATAAGACCACTATAACAAAACCAAAGACAGTTCAATAAGAGAAAACTACAGCCCAACTTGTATGGCTCTGTAGTTGAGCATTGACCTATGAACCAGGAAGTTATGGTTCAATTCTGGTCAGGGCACATGCCTGGGTTGCAGGCTCACCCCCACTGCAGCAGATCAAGGATTCTCTCTCATCATTGATCTCTCTCTCTCTCTCCGTCTCTCTCTCTCTCTCTTTCTCTCTCTCCCTCTCTCCTTCCTCACTGAAATAAATAAAAATATATTTTTAAAAAAGAAAGCTACAGAGCAATCTCTCACATGAACATAGATGCAAAAATCCTGAATAGCAAATTTTTTGCAGTGATGCCTAAAATTAATTATACAGCATGACAAAATGGGATTCATTCCAGGTATGTAAAGCTGGTTCAATATTTAAAAATCAATCAGTAGCTCTAGCCAGTTTAGCTCAGTGGATAGAGCGTCGGCCTGCGGATTCAAGGGTCCCAGGTTCGATTCCGGTCAAGGGCATGTACCTTGGTTGCGCACACATCCCCAGTAGAGGGTGTGCAGGAGGCAGCTGATCGGTGTTTCTCTCTCATCAATGTTTCTAGCTCTCTATCCCTCTCCTTTCCTCTCTATAAAAAAATCAATAAAATATATTTTTAAAAAATCAATCAGTACAAACCACAATATAACCGGAATAAAGAAGAAAAAAATATGATCATAGCACCTGATATGGAAAAGACATTTGGAAAAAAACCCAACAATCATTCATGATTAAAAAAAGAATCACATCAAGTTATCCACAGAGTCTATTTACCACAATTTGGTAAAGAGCATCTTTTTCTTGAATTTATTAGGGTGACATTGGTTAACAAAATTATATAGATTTCAGATGCACAATCCTACAACACATCATCTGTACACTGCATTATGTGTTTACCATCCCAAGTCAAGTCTCCATCCGTCACCATTTAACCCCCCTATACCCTCTTCCATTTCTTAACATCATATTTAATGGAGAAAGATTGAATGTTTTCACTCGAATGTCAGGAACAAGGCAAGCTAGTCTGATCCCACCACTCCTATTAAACATTATACTAGAAATTCTTGCCATTATGTCAAAAAATAAATAATATACACATATTGTAAAGAATTAAAATTATCCCAATTTGCAGAAGATACTATTGTCTGTCAAAAATTACAAGCAATCTACTAAAAATCCTTCTAGAAGTAATAAATGATTTCAGTAAGGTTGTAGGATACATGATCAAACACAAAAAAAATCGCATTTCTATATACTAAATATGAAAATGTGAAAATTGAAATAAAGAATTCCCCAAATTTTAGAAATATGTCAAATTAAAGATGCAAGATCAATAGAACCAAAGCAGATTAGATTAAAACAGACATTCATGGGTGTATATCATACTTAAACTGTTAAGAGCCAACAAATTAAAAAACAACAACATTTAAAATGCCAGAGAAATAAAGATGAATTGCCTACCTGGGAATTATGATATAAATGCCTGCATTCTCAGGAGTATTTATCCATGGAGACATGGAGAAAATGGGGCAGCATCTTTCCAATGCTGAAAGCAAAAAATATATAGCTGTCAACTCAGAATTCTATGTTCATCAAAATTATCCTTCCAAACTGAGAATGAAATAAAACACAATCAAATCTAAGATCACGTGTCACTAGACAAACTATAATGCAGGTAATACTAAAGCAAAGTCTTTAAGCTGAAGAGAAAAGACATCTCATGGAAATGAAAAGCTATAGGGAAAAAGCGAGGTATATTGCAGAAAGAAAATATGTGGATAAATATGACATTTTTTTCTATTTGGAAATATATCTCTATGAAGCAAAATGGTAAATATTATTGTATATATAAAATACATGACAAAATATATTTGTCATATTAGAAATATAACAAAGGCAAGAAATGAATTTAAGGAAATAAAGTGTTGGGAGGATACATTCAAATTGAGTGGTACTATCATAACTCTAAATAGACCAGAATAAGATAAAGATTTATATGCCAATCCCTAGAGCAGCAATTAAACATGGCATATAGGTAGTAATCTCATTACCATGGCTATATAATGAATTCTTCCTAAATTTATCTTTTATAATATACTCATTATTTACTGTGTTTGTTTCCCACTGGATTGTACCTCATTAATACCACCATCACATGGCTTATACCTGACACACATTGAAAACTGAAGAACAATTTATTGAATCAATGAAATATTTAAATTGAAATACATTATGTGAAATGATAAGAAAAAATGCAATCCTGGGAAGATCATGTGTCTTCACAAAAACAATTTGTCTTACGGGCATAGAAAGTGTATTAATTTTCAATAAAATAAAAAAATACAGATCCAAAAGTATTTCAATAACTAGTGATTGCAGAGACGAAACTTCCACTCATGGCATATCAGCAGTCTATTTAGCCCAACTATGCTGCTGAGAAACATTAAGAAAGCTGGAAGACAGTAAAGATACTATTTGAAGGCATCACGACCCAAGGAAGCAAGCATTTAAAGAGGTGGAATCTCAGAAGAGAAGCCTAAGTGGTGAAATACACCTGAATTTGCTACTTCGTTGCTCTTGAAGTGTTTTGCTGATTCCAAAGATGAGACTCGGGATCCAAGATACTAAACAGGAAGCTGTAGCTAAGCAACTGAACAGGATTCCAGGTGTCTCAACCAACGCAGGGCCACAAGTTGTACCTAACTGTGCACCCAGGGAGAGAGACTCTGAAAAACAAACCAGGGGTTCGGTAGGCACCCCCGAGGTGGCTATGCCCTAATGGCTATCTGAACCTAAAATAGAAAACACAAAACCTGGGATCCGGTTTCCAGAAAAACTCAATCACTGAGTGTGATGAGATGAACTATCCCAACCTAATTGCCTCTCAAAAGCAAATGCTCACTAAAGAAAAGATCAAACCACTGAGCAACTTCAATGACCTCTAGTATTTCATATAGAAAATCCAGTACGTGATCAAAAATAACCACACGCAAAAAGTAGGGGGAAGCACAACCCGTAACTTTTTGCGTGTGGTTATTTTTTTTTTTATCAAGTTCTGGATTCTCTGGGGTGAGGGCAAGTGCGGGGGGTGGTAAGGGAGGCCAAGGGGAAGGCCAATGGAGAAAAAAAGGAGACATATGTACTACTATTTGTAATACCTTAAACAATAAAATAAAAAAGATATTAAAAAATCAAGGGGAGAAAAAAGTAAGGTTGGACGGTCCCACCTCAGAGCCAGCTGTCAGCTGCCTGCAGCCTCACACCTGAGAACCCCTGTCTCCGGCCACCCTGGGGGGTGGGGGGGGGTCTCTCAGGGACATTTCAAGGTCCCCACTGCCACCTATGGCTGCTGACTCAGCTTTCCGCTGCCCTCATCCACCACAGTGGGAATGACCGGTCGGTCCCTGGAGAAGCCACCGCCTTCGCCCGCCCCGCAGCCTGTCCCACAGCCCTTGCCATGAGGCTCTGTTGATCTACTTGGCCGGGGGAGGGAGGGTTTGGCGGGGCACCCCTGGAAAACCTGTTACCTATGCCTCCACCCATGCTTCCTGCACCTCCAGTGGCGGTGCTGGGCCCCAGCTCCCAAGTGCGCCAGAATTACCATGCCAACTGCGAGGCCTCCATCAACAACCAGATCAACTTGGAACTCTACGCCTCCTACGTGTACACGTCCATTGCCTTCTGTTTCGACCGCCAGGACCAGGCCCTGCAGCACTTGGCTACCTTCTTCCTGTTTCAGTCGAGGGAGGAGTGGAAGCAGGATGAGGCTGCGGAACCCGCGAGGGGGGCGGATCTGCCTGGGAGATATCAGGAGGCCTGACCACAACCAGTGGGACAGCTGCCTGAAAGCCATGAAAAGCGCCTTGCACGTGGAGAGGATGGTGAACCAGAGTCTGCTCCATCTGCACCAGCTGGCCACCGGAAAGAAGGACGCCCACCTGTGCAATTTCCTGAGGGACCACTACCTGAGCCAGGAGGTGAAGTTTATCTACAGATCGGGAGCCAGTGTCACCCAGCTGTGCAAGCTGGGAGCCCCGACATCCAGCCTGGCAGAGTACGTCTTTGACAAGCTCACCCTGGGTGCCAGCAAGGAGAACTGAGCCTGGACTGCCTTCCTGAGAGCCATGGGGTGACTTCCCCTGGCCGCCCTGCCCAGCATGCCTATTACCATATTGCCCTTGCAAAACGGGCACTTCAGTTTTCATGTTCTAGTTTTACTATTTCTTCAAATAAACGGATTGGTTCTTAAATAAAATAAAAAAAGTAAGTGGGGAGGAAAACAACACCTATTTCATCACGGGGGTGGGGGTGGGAATTCATTTCCTTCATTCACTAAGGATGCTGGAACAGACAGAACTAAGACTTGATTACAACCAGTCAATTTAGAGCAACAGTGAGATACCTATTAGATGGGCAACAATGAAAAATATTGACCATAGCAAATGATGGCATGAGATAGAGCAAATGTGACTCTGGTATAATGATGATAGGGAGTATAACAGCATATTCACACCACATAACACTTTGGCATATTCTAAAATAACTGAAATGTACAACTATCACATAACCCATACATTCTGTTCCTTGAAGTTTTTTATAAGAAAAAAGTGAAATGATATCTCTCTACAAAAACTTCTACAACAATGTCCATATATGGCAGCGGTTCTCAACCTGTGGGTCGCGACCCCTTTGGCGGTCGAACGACCCTTTCACAGAGGTCACCTAAGACCATCCTGCATATCAGATATTTACATTACAATTCATAACAGTAGCAATATTACAGTTATGAAGTAGCAACAAAAATAATTTTACGGTTGGGTCACAACATGAGGAACTGTATTTAAAGGGCCAGAAGGTTGAGAACCACTGATATGGGGAAGGGTGAAGGGCTTGTGAAGGATCACAGAAGAAATGGGAGTTTCATAAGGAAACTTGGTAGGGGAGAAATGAATATTTATATTGCAGTGAGGGTTTCACGAATACATATTATGAAAAATATGCTGTTAATGATAGTGTTGTGAAATTTATTTTAAATTGGTTATACTTTAATGAGCCTGTTCAAAATGTGCAGCATGTGTCAAATGTGTGTCTTAAAGAAAATTTGGAGCATTTTATAGATATTAACAAGATCATTCTAAAATTGAATGAACAGAGAATGGATCTACAAAACCTAACAACATTTTATTTTATTTATTTTTATTTATTTATTTTTTATTGCTTAAAGTATTACAAAGGGTATTACATATGTCTCCTTTTTTCCCCGACCATTGACAATCCCCTGGTCTCCCCTAACCCCCAGTGTCTTAGGTCCATTGGTTATGCCTATATGCATGCATATAAGTCCTTCAGTTGGTCTCCTCCC
>NW_006290147.1:110816-117645 GCF_000327345.1 Myotis davidii | reverse complement strand
TTTTACCTCTTTAGTTAAGTTTATTCCTAGGTAGCTTAATTTTTTTGGTGCGATGGTAAACAGGATTGTTTTTATAACCTCTCTTTCTGAAAGTTCACTATTGGTGTATAGAAATGCCTCAGATTTCTTGGGGTTAATTTTGTATCCTGCTACATTGCCAAATTCATGTATTAAGTCTAGCAGCTTTTTGATGGCCTAACAACATTTTGAAATAGTAGAATAAAGATGGAAGAATCTCTCCACCAATTTCAAGATGTATTATATAGCTACAATATTCAAGATCCTGTGGTATTACCAGAGAGAGAGACACATAGATCAATGAAACAGAAAGGGAACCTAGAAATGTCCCATACAGCATGGCCAATTTATTTTTTATAAAGCTCCAAAAGCTATTCAATTGAAAAATAATAGTCTTTTCCCAAACTGTGCTAAAGTAATTGCCTATCCATAGGCCAAATATTGAGCCTCAGTCTAAACTTCACATCTCATACAAAAAAAATCAACACAAATGTATCACAGATCTATTTGTAAAACAAAATCTGTAAAACTTATATAAAAGAAATAGGATATGAACATTCAGGTCTTAGGACTGAACAAAGAGTCAGTTGATTTGACACCAAATGTATAATCTATACAAAGGAAAATTAATAAGTTAGACTTCATTAAATTTGAAAACTTTTGCTATAATAATAGTTTTATCTCTCTTAAGCAATCGGAACAGCAAGCTACATACTGTGAGAATTTGTTTATAAGTCATAAACTGACAAAGGGATGAGTATTTATAACGTATACAGAACTCTCATAACAAAAAGTTTTTAGGCCTAATAAAAAACGGTCAAAAGAAATGAAAAAAATTCCACCAAAGGTATATCCTTACAGCAAACAATCACATGAGAATTGTTTAACAACTTAGAATGGCTAAATACCATAAAATACTGGCAATGATACAGACAAACTTATACATTGCTTGTTGTAATGTCAAATACAGCCACTCTGAAAAAGTTAGGCAGTCTCTATAAAAGCCAAACATGCAAATAGCATATGACACAGAAATTGTACTTTGAAACATTTATCCCAGAGAAATGAAGATCCACGTTCACAAGAAAACATGTACTGAAATGTTTATCACAGCTTTTCTGTAAAAGCCAAAAACTGGAAACACCCAGGTGTTTTTTAAAAAGTGATTTACACAAATGGAATACTGCTCAGCCGTGAAAAAGAAGGAAATCTTACAGTTTGTGACAGCATTATGCTATGTGAAATAAGCCAGAGAAAGACAAGTGCCATATGATTTCACTCATATGTGGAATCTAATGAACAAAAGGAACTAACAAGCAAAAGTAGAGAAAGACTCATAGAGAGCAGGCTGACAGCTGTTGGGGAAAAGGGGGCTGGATGAAGGGTGGGGTGAAGGGATTGAGCAAAAGAGGAAAAAAAGGGAGGAAAAACTCATAGATATGGACAACATGTGGTGATTGCCAAGGAGAGGGGGGATGAGAAGAGGTGGAGGAAGGTATAGGGGTGATAAATGGTGATGAATGGATACTTGACTTGGAGCAGTGAACACACAATACAGTGTACAGATGAGGTGTTGTAGAATTGTACACCTGAAACCTATGTAATTTTGTTAACCAGTATCACCCCAATAGTTCAATAAAAAAAGGAAAAAATGTGAATGATTACACCCATACCATGGAATTCTCCTCAGTAATAAAAAAACAAAACAAAACAAAACATTTGTATTCAACTACCTTCATGATACTCCAGATAATAATTCTAAGTGATAAAAGCCAACCCAAAGGTAAATAAGTAATGATTACCTTCATTGCCTGGCCTGTGTGGCTCAGTGGTTGAGCGTCGATCTATGAACCAGGAGGTCACAGTTCAATTCTCCGTCAGGGAACATCCCCAGATGTGGGCCTCATGTTTAGAAAAGAATGATTCCACTTGTAAAATATTCATTGAATGAAAAAAGTTACAGAAATGAAGAACAGATTAGGAGTTGCTAGAAGGCAGGGATAAGCCAAGGGGCAAGGAGGACTTTCCTATAAAAGGGAAACACTAAGGATTCTTGTGGTGATTGAAACGTTTTGTATCTTGACTAGTATAAATGTTAATATCTTGGCTGAAATACTGTACTATAGTTTTGTAAGATGTTAAAATTAGGGGAAAGTGGGTACAGGGTATCCAGAATACCTGTATTATTTCTTAATAACTGCAAATGAGTATACAATTACCAAGAATAGAAATTAAATTTTGTTGATAGTTTTGATATAAAACTAAAATTGATTGGAATGGGAGAATAAAAACACCTATTACATAACTTGTTTCAAAAAATAGTCTTGGAGAAGACACCTGCTTCTTGTAACAGTCAAATAGCATAAACATCCTGCTGAGAAAAACTGGGAAAGCTGGAAATATATGAAAGACATCTCTTCAAGGTATCAAACTCAAGGAAGCAAGCATGGAAAGGACAGGATATCTCAGGAAGAAGAGAGAGCCTGGTAGTGAGATCCAAATTTGGTAACATGTTTCCCCACAAAGTATTTGCCAACTCAAAAGAGGTTATTGAACGCTGGAGATGCTAAGCCTAAACTTGAGGCCGAGGAGCTAAGCACCTGAGCAGCACTCTCAGCATCGCAAGGGACACAAATTGAGCTCAGGACCCAGCCAGGCAGAAGTCTAATGAAACAAAACAAACCTTGTGGGTTATTTTGGCATCCCTGAGGGGCTATACCCTAAATATCTACATGAACCAGAAATAGAAAACGCCTCCAATAAGACTGGAGACCCAGTTTTAAAAGTTGGTTTCAAGGTGAAAAAGAACTTCCCTCAGGTAACTGCCTCTGAATAGTGAAAGAAACCGTCCCTTGGAAGAAGAAAAATGCCACCCAGAGCCTACAATTTCCTCTGTAGAAGTTCATACAGAAAATCCAACATGCACTAAAAGTAACCATACAGGCAAAAGTATAAAAGGATTAACATTAGGCCTTTGATCTGTTTTCTCCATTTACTGGGGATACCTGGGACAAAAAGAACTAAGACTTGGTTACACATATGCAATTCAGACAATGGGATACCACTGCACACCATGAGAAGGACTGCCGTTAAAAATACGGAGCATAACAAGTGTTAGCAAGAATGCAGAGTGAAGGAGACACAATGCCGGTAGGGTGTAAAGTGGTATAATCGTGGTGCAAATATTTGTCACATTATAAAATAACTTAGAGATACCCTAATCATGTGATCCAGGAACCCACTCTTTGAAGTTTATTTTTGAAAAATGAAAGTATCTGACTATATAAACATTTATATAATTAAAGTGTGTACAGAAACATTTTATATATATATGTGCACACAAGTGACATTTTAATTTGCTTTATTTTTGTTAGCAATATATCATGGATACATCATCTATAACTATATAAGATCTACCTGATTGGTTGTATAGTTACATAGTATCCATGGAATGAACACGATATAATTTATTTAAAATAGCTCTTTTGCCAATGTTATAACCAGAAGTTTATGCTTAATTTTGAGTAGCTGTGTTGGATACAGTCCTAAAAGTCAAATTAGTTTTTTAAAGAATTTGTAAAATAAGAATTTGCTAAAAATGCCAAATTAATTTCCAAAAGATCAGTACCATTTTAAAATATCTTGATAATCTGGTATCAAGATAAAGAGAAACTTGTTATTTATTTAATTTGCACCAATTATTAAGCATATTTCTTATAATTGTTGAAGATTTATGCTTATGCTGTATAAATTGTTGTATTTTACTATTCCATTGATTAGTTTATTATTTTATAATTATTTGGAATAACAAAAATTTTATATATTAAAACTATATAGATGTATATACTCATGTTACTTTCTCTTATGTTTTATATATTGCCTGTTACTGAATCAACTCCATAATATACTTACATAATAGTTTCAGATATAGACTATGATTTGCCAAAGCAAGTATTTTGCTGTAGGTAATACAAGTGTTACTTTATTCTTTATAAAGGATTTTAATTTCTTCTTCTATTTTTTTCTCAACAGCAAGTGAGCAATTATAAAAACAATTTTGATATTTTACTTGGAAATGCACTTAAATTATTTTACTTTGTACACAATTTGTAGATATGTATTCAATAAGAAATAAAAATTAAATATTTTTCCTATAGATTCTCTTTTGCTTCTGCTATGTTTTTTTTTTTTTGCTATTGTCAACCACATAAGTAATATTTTTATTTAGATAAATGGAATAATTTGGACTCACAATACTGGCATTGACATATTTGAGGCATTTTATTATTTAACTATAGATTAGGCACTTATATGAAATATAACAATATCAGTGAAGTAAACAATTGTATTCCAACTGAAAACATGTGAAAAATAAAGATATATTACCTATCCGAGAAAAACATGATTTATAAGATGGCTGGCTTCTCAGCAGAATCCATGGAGAACCAGAGAAAATGGAGAAGAATCTTTCCAATGCTGAAAGAAAATATAAAACTGTCAACCCAGAATTCTACATCCATCAAAATTCTGCTTCCAAACTGAGAGTTAAATAAGACACAGCCACATAAACAAACCTGAGACAATTTTATGCTTGAATAACTGTAAATAACATTGCTACCAACATGTGGTAGACACAGAATCACGGGAATGCAGGAAGAGTCTGGGCTGTAGTCCAAGATGGCGTCCTCCATTGGTAGCAGTTGGTAATGGCAGCTGATTGGAACTTCAGCCTGGGAATTTACATAGCAACCAAACTGCTGCATTCTATTGATTATAAGAGAATCATTAAGGGTAGCCTAGAAGCCCTGGTTGGTTTGGCACAGTGGGTAGAACACTGGTGTGCAGACTGAAAGGTCCCAAGTTCAATTCCTGTCAAGGGTGTGCAGGAAGCAACCAGTCAATGTTTGTTTGTTTTCTCTCATATCATTGATGTTTCTATCTCTCCCTCTCCCTTCCTCTCTGAAATAAATAAAAATATATTTGAAAGAAAAGGTTGGTCCAGGGGCCATAAACTCCATCTTTTAAAACAAGGGAGTGTCAAAAATATGTGGCATGTTTTTAAATCACCACAAATAAAAACCCAAGAGAATTTATATTGAATAACAAAAATTATCTAATAAACACAAAAGTAGGCACAAAAAGAAAAGAGAAATAGAAAGAGATGGAAAAATAAAAAGTAAAGGACAAGATAGACAACTATATATCAATCTATATTAATAGAAACATTATTTTTAAGTCTAAATATTCCAGTTAAAAGGCAAAGTTCTTCAGACACACAAAAAAAGTCCCAAGTATACACTGTTTATATGAGGGAAAATTTAAATTGAAAGATAATGTAAGGTTGAAAGTAATAGTATAGAGAAATAATGTATCATTAATAATGTATCATATATTAAAATTAATAAGTAAATTGAGCATAAGAAAACTGGGATAGGTAAATTAATGCCAAACACATTAAACATCCAGGGAAAAAAATTACAAAGAAGGATATTTCATTATGATTTTAAAAATTCATCAAAAAATTAATACATTGTTTACATGAGAAATGCCATTATAGAATCTAAAAACAGACAAACTATAAGCAATTTTATTCCAATAAATTTGAAATTATATGAAATATCTAACCCAACTTAACAAAAAATAAAATGGGAAACCTGTATGCTTCTATGCTTATTAAATAAGGTGAACCTGCAATGAAAAATCTATTTATATAAAAAACCCTGGATGTAACCCCATCATGACTGAGGCTCAATCAACTGGAAGGAAGTCAGTCCTGCAGGGGTTGCCTTGGCAATGGCTGCACCCTCCCCGAGCTGTTTTCTGTGAGGGCAAGGTTTGAGGCAGGAACCTGCCCTTGAAGCATGGAGGCATATCTTTATAACGTTTTAATACATTATATTAGAGGTCGTGGTGGTACTGTTTTACCCACATACACTTGGTTACATCACCCCAAGCCTAAGCAAGGTTCTTGCTCTGGTCATAGATGTTGTAATCCTTCAAGAATTGCATCAGTGTCTTCCTCAGTTGCAGCAATAGCCTACACGAAGGTCCTCCTTAAAAGCTCCTATAGCCCTGGCCGATTTGGCTCAATGGATGGAGCGTCGGCCTGGGGACTGAAGGGTCATGGGTTCGATTCCAGTCAGGGGCACATGCCCAGGTTGTGGGCTCGGTCCCCAGTGGGGAACGGGCAGGAGGCAGCCAATCTATGATTCTCTCACATCATGGATGTTTCTATTTCTCTCTCCCTCTTCCTTCTTCTCTGAAATCAATAAAAATATATTTAAAAAAAATAAAAAAATAAAAAGGCACAAATTCTCATTGTGGATGAATGCACCATGGCAATCCAGTCATGTGCAGGGGTTGCCTTGGCAATGGCTGCACCCTCCCCGAGCTGTTTTCTGTGAGGGCAAGGTTTGAGGCAGGAACCTGCCCTTGAAGCATGGAGGCATATCTTTATAAAGTTTTAATACATTATATTAGAGGTCGTGGTGGTACTGTTTTACCCACAGTGTCTATAGGAATTACTGCAAATTTACTTCTCGGTAGAAGCACCTTTCATTCCCAATATAAATTACCAATTCCATTAAATGAAACAGTGAAGTTGCTAAAACTATTAAAAAGGCACAAATTCTCGCCAGAGCCGGTTTGGCTCAGTGGATAGAGCGTCGGCCTGCGGACTGAAGGGTCCCAGGTTCGATTCCGGTCGGGGGCATGTACCTGGGTTGCGGGCACATCCCCAGTAGATGTGCAGGAGGCAGCTGATCGATGTTTCTCTCTCATCGATGCTTCTAACTCTCTATTTCTCTCCCTT
>NW_006290147.1:106509-110320 GCF_000327345.1 Myotis davidii | reverse complement strand
ATCATGCTGCTGAGAAATCTTAATAGTAAATGGGGTCTTTGTAATGTTACTAGATTTATTATCAAAAGATTACAACCTAACATTATCAAAGCTGATGTATTAACAGGATCTGCAGAGGGAGAGGTTGTTCTGATTCCAAAAATTGATTTGTCCTACCAGACACTGGCCTCCCATTTAAATTAATTCGATGACAGTTTTCCGTGATGCCAGCATTTGCAATGACTATTAATAAATCACAAGGACAAACTCTAGACAGAATAGGCATATTTCTAACTGAACCCATTTGCGCACATGGTCAGTTATGTGTTGCTTTCTCTCAAGTTCAATGATCATGTGACGTTAAAGTTAAAGTTCTAAATACTTCATCAAAATGGAAATTAGCACTCTGAAAGCACTCTGAAAGTGTTTTCATTCTTAATGTGGTGTACAGGGAGATATTAGAATAAGTTTTATCACTTTTCAGTCATTGCTTGCATCATTGTTATTTTCATATCATGTTTTTGTTATTTTTATATAATGCCTCTGTTGTTATTATATCCTTTAGTTACTGTTTATTAATAAAGTTATATATATTTTATCTTTAATTTCTTTATTGGTTAAGGTATTACAAATGTGTCCTCATCCCCCATTAACCTCCAACCCCCCCCACACACACACTCATGTTCTCATCCCCATGTTGTCTGTGTCCATTGGTTTGGCTTATATGTATGCATATAAGTCCTTTGGTTGATCTCTCCCCCTTACCCCCACCCTCCCCTACTTTCCCTCTGGGGACTGACAGTAAAACTTACTTGCTTTGATGTCATGTTTTCTTTTGATATAAGCTTCTTCTTACAAATTCCAAGAAAGGAGAGGATTTGGGAGTAACATGTAGTTCATTGGGAAAAAGCTTCCCAATATTTCCAGCTGACTCCAGGCAATTCCCCATGCATAGAAGTGCTTTATAAAAGTTGATTCAGTGGCCCAGCCAGTGTGGCTCAATGGTTGAATGTCAACCTATGCACCAAGAAGTCACAGGTTCAATTCTGGGTCAGGGCAGGTGCCCAGGTTTCAGGCTTGATCCCCAGTAGGGGTCATGCAGGAGGCAGCTGATCAATGTTTCTCTCTCTCCCTCTTCTTTCCTCTCTCTCTCAAATCAGTAAAGACATATTTTTTATATATTTTTTTATTGCTTAAAATATTACAACGAGTAGTACATTTGTCTCCTTTCCCCCCCTTGAACTTCCCCAGCCTCCCCTATCCCCCAGTGTCTTAATAAAGTTATATATTATTTTCATATACATTTTATTAATTTCCTTTCATCTATCACACTTCTACTATAGAGAAAGGGCAAATAGCAATATTAAAATATTGCCTGTAATTCAGCGGTTCTCAACCTGTGGGTCGCGACCCCTTTGGGGATTGAACGACCCTTTCACAGGGTACGCCTAAGACCATCGGAAAACACATACATAATTACATATTGTTTTTGTGATTAATCACTCTGCTTTAATTATGTTCAATTTAGTAACAATGAAAATACATCCTGCATATCAGATATTTACATTACGATTCATAACAGTAGCAAAATTACAGTTATGAAGTAGCAACAAAAATAATTTTATGGTTGGGGGTCACCACAACATGAGGAACTGTATTAAAGGGTCGCGGCATTAGGAAGGTTGAGAACCACTGCTCTAATTAATTCCCTTTTAATGTGCACGAATTTCATGGACCAGGCCACTAGTCTTCCATAAAAATCCACAGTCTCTGGTGACTGAGTTGGTGATTTTTTTCCTATAATTGAGAAAGGAATGACACCAATCTAGAGTTACATCAAGTCTGACATATCTTGACAAAAGTGGGTTTTAGCCAATAAGAAATTCTTGTTGGATTAATACTTTGAAATCATAATGTTGCAATAAAACAAAGGAAGAAAATAGTATGACTATTAAAAGAGATGCAAAAAATGGTATAACTTATCACCCACTTAAAATTATAAATAATTCAAAAAACTGCAGCTAATATTATAATAAGTGCTGAAATATTTAAATCTTCCCTTGAGATCAGGACTGAGAAAAGGATTCCTACAACCATTTCAATTAAATATTTATGTAGGGCAATGCTACACACATACACAAAAAACACAAATACACACACACAAAAAAGCACATAAGGATGAGAAAAGAGGAAATGCAACAGCAATTATTAACATCTTAAATGAATATATTAATAAATGAATTGAGCAACACTGATGAATACATGATTAATAAAAAATCAACTGTAGCCGAAACCGGTTTGGCTCAGTGGATAGAGCATCAGCCTGCGGACTGAAAGGTCCCAGGTTCGATTCCGGTCAAGGGCATGTACCTGGGTTGCGGGCACATCCCCAGTGGGAGATGTGCAGGAGGCAGCTGGTCGATGTTTCTCTCTCATCGATGTTTCTAACTCTCTATCTCTCTCCCTTCCTCTCTGTGAAAAATCAATAAAATATATTAAAAAAAAAAAAAAAAAAAAAAATCAACTGTAATTCAATCTGCTAGAAACAAATAATTAAAATATTAAATTGACTATAAATACATTTAAAACAAACTCAAAGATTATCAAATATTAGGAAAAATTTTAATGAAATTGTGCAAGCACTTTGCATGACAAAACTATGGAAAATTATTGATAGGAATGAATAAAGATATGAACAAGTGAAATGGTGCCCAAACTTTATTAAAGAAGATTCTTTTTTCTCAGGTGATCTATGCTTCCCACATGTTCTGTAAGGCTATAAGTAATAAAAGGGCCTAATGAGGAAAATTAATATAAAATTACATTCCCATTAAATAGAAAGTGTAAAAAAACTACTGGTGAATGTTAAGGAGAGTTTTGGAAATTGTGGTTTCCCACCACTAATGTTCCAAGAGAAGCTGTGCAGTAGCTGGTGAATATATTCTACTGGGAAATTACAGATAGGTTGATGGCTAGTGACTGCTTCATTTTATCTGTTAATATCTGAGTTCATATGATTCCATTATTTGAGAGTATTTGGGTTTCTGGCTACCTAACTATTGAATTTCTCATAGCCTACTATTCCAGAATGGATCTTTTCAATCATGGGGACAGTTTTCATTTTTGTGATTACTTTAAAGTTGCATGCTTATGTAGGACATGGGGTGTATAATTTGCGGAACATTTCAATGCTAGCATCACAGTGGACTACTCTGGGTTATGTTCATGTTTGTGCCGTGCCCGTGGGTACCTAGAACCCATAGAATTGAAGGAGCTTTGCTTTGCATATTTGAGAAAACGACACTAAGGTCAGGGAAGTGAAGACATTTCCCCACGTTTATGGAGACAGAATGGCAGAGTTGAATGTGGAAGCCACCTTCCTCAACCCAGTCCTGAGGGGTACATTAGCTATTCTCTCAAAGTGAGTTTTTATAATTATGGACACTTAGTAACAAGTGTGCCTCTTTTAAGGAGGAGGCGACACATTCCAAATCATCAGGATCAGTTCCTGAGACCTGAAAACATGCTATACCTGGATTCTGTTTGGGTCCAAATCTCAATTATTGTTTCAATTTCTATACTATGTGATCACACATCAACTAAGCAAAGCTATTAGCTGACTTCCCCCTCCAGGGTCCCAGGTCTTGGAGGAGAGAAGCGATGCTGAGCATCCAGGTGCGCGCTCTCAGACATGCGGAAATGGGACTCCCAGGCTCCCAAACACGGGGACTTCCCAGAATGCAGCGCGAGACCCCCCGCGTGGCCAGCCCCGCCTCCTCTTGCCCCTCCCACCACGCCCTGAACCGCCCCGCCTCCCCCGTCCAGTGCACAT
>NW_006290147.1:104017-106422 GCF_000327345.1 Myotis davidii | reverse complement strand
GTGGTGTGGTTCTCGGCCTAATGAAGGTGGAAGTTCTTGGTCTAATGGTGGTAGGGGTTTCGGTCTAATGGGATTGGGGGGTTTTGGTCCCATAGGGGTGGGGTTGCTTGTTCTAATAGGGGTTGGGGGTGATTGTCTAATGGAGGTGGGGGTTCTTAGTCTAATGGGATTGCAGTGTTTTGGTCTAACGGGAGTGGGGATTTTTGGTCTAATGGAGGTGAGGGTTCTCTGTCTAATGTGGTGGGAAGTTCTTGGTCTAATGGGGGTCGGGGGGGTCTCGGTCTTATGGGATTCTGGATTTTGGTCTAAAATGGGTGGGGAGCCCTGGTCTAATAGGGGTGAGGGGTGATTGTCTAATATAGGTGGAGGTTCTTATTCTAACAGGGGTGCGTGTTTTGTTCTCAAGGGGGTGGGTAGTCTTGTTCTAATGGGGGAGATGGGTCTTGGTCTAATGGGGGAGAAGGGTCTTGTTCTAATGGGTGTGGGGTGTTTATGGTCTAATTGAGGTGGGGGTTCTTGGTCTAATGGTGGTAGGGGTTTTGGTCTAATGGGATTGGGGGGGGTTTGGTCTAATATGGGTGGGGAGGCTTGGTCTAATAGGGGTTGGGGGTTTTGGTCTAATGCTGGTAGGGGTTTGGTCTAATGGGATTGGTGGTTTTGGTCTAATAGGGGTGGGGAGGCTTGGTCCAATAGGGGTTGGGGTGTTTTTGTCTCTTGTAGGTTGGGGTTCTTAATCTAATGGGGTAGAGGGTTTTGGTCTAATGTGATTGGGGTGTTTGGTCTAATGGGGGTGGTGGTCTGGGTCAAATGGGGGTGCAATTTTGAGTGCATTTTGAAAACCCTAATAATTCCTTAGGACAAAAGAATGCTATGAGTACAGTAGGAGATCAACCAACAGACTTGTATGCATGCATATAAGCAGAAACAATAGACACAGACACTAGGGTGTGAGGGCATGAGTGTGGTTGGGGGTCAATTGTGGTTAATGACACATATGTAATACCTTAATTAATAAAAATTTTATAAAAAATAAAATTACATTCTCAATAAATAGGAAGAGTAAAAAGTGTACTGGTGACTGTTAAGGGTAGTTTAGAAAATTGTGGTTTCCCAACAATAAAGTTCAAAGAAAAGCTGTCCTATAGTGGGTGACTGTATTCTACTGGGAAATTAAAGATACGTTGATGGCTAGTGACTGCTTTATCTTATCTGTTAATATCTGAGTTCATATGATTCCATTATTTGAGAGTATTTGAGTATCTGGCCTCCTAACTTTTGAATTTCTACTAGCCTACTATTCCAGAATGGATCTTTTAAATCATAGAGACAGTTTTCATTTTTATCACTACTTTAAAGGTGCTTGCTTATGTAGGACATGGGGTGTATAATTTGGGGAACATTTCAATGCTAGCATCACAGTGGACTAATGTGGGTTATGTTCATGCTTGTGCCATGCGGGTGGGTACCTAGAACCCATAGAATTGAAGAAGTTTTGCTTGGCATGTTTGAGAAAATGACACTAAAGTCGAAGAAGTGAAGACATTTCCCCGCGTTTGGGGAGACAGAATGTCACAGTAGAAACTGGAAGCCACACTCGGTAACCCAATCCTGAGGGGTACATTAGCTATTCTCTCAAACTCAGTTTTTATAATAACTATGGACACTTGTAAAAAGTGTGCCTCTTTTAAGGCGGAGGAGGACATTCAAAATCATCAGGATCAGTTCCTGAGACCAGAGTAAATGCTACACCCAGATTCTGTTTGGGTCCAAATCACAATTATTGTTTCAATTTCTGTACTATGTGATCACAAGTCAACGAAGCAAAGCTATTAGCTGAATTCCCGCTCCAGGGTCCCAGGTCTTGGAGGAGAGAAGCGATGCTGAGCATCCAGGTGCAGGCTCTGAGACCTGCAGAAAGGGGACTCAAAGGCTCCCAACCACTGGGACTTCCCAGAATGCAGCGCAACACTACCCTGTTGACCCCCATGCCCCCCACCCCCACCAGGTGCTCAGACGCACAAGGCCTGGTGGTTGACGCCAATGCTCTGTTGCCTCATTTCTGTCTTGGCGTTTCCAGAGAAACAACACGGATATCTGAGGACCTGAGGCTGGGAGGCCTCGGGTCAAAGAGCGAAATCCGAGTCTTCCTTTGTGGTCCAGGAGTGGAGGAGAAGACCCGGAACGGCCGAAGGAACTGGCAAGCCCATACCCCTGCCCCTGCGGTCTACCTGGGAGGAAACGGCAGGACTCTTACTCTCTGGGATGGGGACGAGGGTGGGAGTGAAGTCTTGGTCTAATGGACCCGGTTGGGGGTCAGTCTTGGTCTAATAGGGGTAGTCTTGTGTAATGGGGGTAGGGAGGTCTCGGTCTAATAGGGATGGGGGGCTTGGTCTAACGGTGGTGGG
>NW_006290147.1:102768-103958 GCF_000327345.1 Myotis davidii | reverse complement strand
TGGGTGAGGCCAAGGCTCTGTTGCCTCATTTCTGTCTTGGCGTTTCCAGGGAGACAACGCGGAGATCTGAGGACCTGAGGCTGGTAGGTCTCGGGTCAAAGAGCGAAATCCCAGGCTTCCTTTGTGGTGCAGGAGTGGAGGATCAGACCCGGAATGGCCGGAGGTACTGTCAAGCCCATACCCCTGCCCCAGCGGTCTACCTGGGGAGGAAACGGCAGGACTCTCACTCTCTGGAATGGGGATGGAGGTGGGAGTGAAGTCTTGGTCTAATGGACCCGGTTGGGGGTCAGTCTTGGTTTAATAGGGGTGGTCTTGTCTAATGGGGGTAGGGAGGTCTTGGTCTAATAGGGCTGGGGGCGTTGGTCTAACGGTGGTGTGGTTCTCGGCCTAATGAAGGTGGAAGGGGATTTCCCAGAATGCAGTGCGAGACTCCCGTGTGGCCCGCCCCGCCTGGCACGGCCTCCCCCCCACCAGGTTTTCAGACGCACAAGGCCTGATGGTTGACGCCAATGCTCTGTTGCCTCATTGCTGTCCTGGCGTTTCCAGGGAGACAACACGAAGATCTGAGGACCTGAGGCTGGGAGGCCTCGGGTCAAAGAGCGAAATCCCAGGCTTCCTTTGTGGTCCAGGTGTGGAGGAGAATTCCCGGAATGGCCGGAGGTACTGTCAAGCCCATACCCCTGCCCCTGTGGTCTCCCTGGGGAGGAAACTGCAGGACTCTCACTCTCTGGGATGGGGACGGAGGTGGGAGTGAAGTCCTGGTCTAATGACCCGGTTGAGGGTCAGTCTTGGTCTAATGGGGGTGTCTTTTTGCAAACAAGGACTCTGCATCCTACCCACCCTCTCCCCACCTACCTAGAGAAAGGAGCAGAATATACTAAGCTCTTCCAAAATGTACCAATTAAGTTAGGCCCAGATGATCGAATATACTACACTGATATTTTGAAATCTTAGAATGACTCTTTAAAGAGCCTTACTTTATAAATGAGAACATCTAGGCATACGTAGGTTGACAGAGAAAACCAGGGGGGAATAACTATGCTTTAGAGTTACTATCTGACTATAATTTAGTTGAATAAACTAAAAAAAAAAGAAAAAAATGGAAAGCCCTGTAAGATGGCGATCATTTGTAAAGAATAAAGGCAGAATACCCAAAATTTAAAGGCAAATATAAAAGATAGCCCCAAATT
>NW_006290147.1:101075-102020 GCF_000327345.1 Myotis davidii | reverse complement strand
TTGGTCTAACGGTGGTGGGTGTTGTTGGTCTAATGGTGGTAGGGGTTTTGCTCTAATGGGATTGGAGGAGGACCCACCAAATCATCAGGATCAGTTTCTGAGAACTGAGTACATGCTATACCTGGATTCCTTTTCGGTCCAAATCACAATTATTGTTTCAATTTCTATATTACGTGATCACACATCAACCATTCAAAGCTATTAGCTGACTTCCCCCTCCCGTGTCCCTGGTATTGGAGGAGAGAAGCGATGCTGAGCATCCAGGTACGGGCTCTCAGACCTGTGGAAAGGGGACTCCTGGGCTCCCAGCCAAGAGCATTTCCCAGAATGCAGAGCGATACTCCCCTGTGGCCCGCCCCGCCTCGCCCGGCCTCCCCCCCACCAGGTGCTCAGACGCATAAGGCCTGGTTGTTGACACCAATGCTCTGTTGCCTCATTTCTGTCTTGGCGTTTCCAGGGGGACACGGTGGAGATCTGAGGACCTAAGGCGGAGAGGCCTCGGGTCAAAGAGCGAAATCCCAGGCTTCCTTTGTGTTCCAGGAGTGGAGGAGAAGACCCGGCACGGCCAGAGGTACTGTCAAGCCCATACCCCAGCCCCAGCGGTCTACCTGGGGAGGAAACGGCAGGACTCTCACTCTCTGGGATGGGGACGAAGGTTGGAGTGACGAGTTGGTCTAATGACCCGTTTGGGGGTCAGCCTTGGTCTAATGACTGTGGTCTTGTGTAATGGGGGTAGGGAGGTCTTGGTCTAATAGGGATGGGGGGCTTGGTCTAACGGTGGTGGGAGTTGTTGGTCTAATGGTGGTAGGGGTTTTGCTCTAATGGGATTGGAGGAGGACATTCCAAATCATCAGGATCAGTTCCTGAGAACTGAGTACATGCTATACCTGGATTCCTTTTGGGTCCAAATCACAATTATTGTTTCAATTTCTATATTATGTGATC
>NW_006290147.1:98658-99985 GCF_000327345.1 Myotis davidii | reverse complement strand
GTTGACGCCAATGCTCTGTTGCCTCATTGCTGTCTTGGCGTTTCCAGGGAGACAACACGAAGATCTGAGGACCTGAGGCTGGGAGGCCTCGGGCCAAAGAGCGAAATCCCAGGCTTCCTTTGTGGTCCAGGTGTGGAGGAGAATTCCCGGAATGGCCGGAGGTACTGTCAAGCCCATACCCCTTCCCCTGTGGTCTACCTGGGGAGGAAACGGCAGGACTCTCACTCTCTGGGATGGGGACGAAGGTTGGAGTGAAGACTTGGTCTAATGACCCGTTTGGGGGTCAGCCTTGGTCTAATGAGTGTGGTCTTGTGTAATGGGGGTAGGGAGGTCTTGGTCTAATAGGGATGGGGGGCTTGGTCTAACGGTGGTGGGGGTTGTTGGTCTAATGGTGGTAGGGATTTTGCTCTAATGGGATTGGAGGAGGACATTCCAAATCATCAGGATCAGTTCCTGAGAACTGAGTACATGCTATACCTGGATTCCTTTTGGGTCCAAATCACAATTATTGTTTCAATTTCTATATTATGTGATCTCACATCAAACATTCAAAGCTATTAGCTGACTTCCCCTTCCCGTGTCCCTGGTATTGGAGGAGAGAAGCGATGTTGAGCATCCAGGTGCGGGCTCTCAGACCTGTGGAAAGGGGACTCCTGGGCTCCCAACCAAGAGGATTTCCCAGAATGCAGCGCGAGACTCCCCTGAGCCCGCCCCGCCTCGCCCTGCCTCCCCCCCACCAGGTGCTCAGACGCGTAAGGCCTGGTTGTTGACGCCAATGCTTTGTTGCCTCATTTCTGTCTTGGCGTTTCCAGGGGGACACGGTGGAGATCTGAGGACCTGAGGCTGAGAGGCCTCGGGTCAAAGAGCGAAATCCCAGGCTTCCTTTGTGTTCCAAGAGTGGAGGAGAAGACCCGGCACGGCCAGAGGTACTGTCAAGCCCATACCCCTGCCCCTGTGGTCTACCTGGGGAGGAAACGGCAGGACTCTCACTCTCTGGGATGGGGACGAAGGTTGGAGTGACGAGTTGGTCTAATGACCCGTTTGGGGGTCAGCCTTGGTCTAATGAGTGTGGTCTTGTGTAATGGGGGTAGGGAGGTCTTGGTCTAATAGGGCTGGGGGCGTTGGTCTAACGGGGTGTGGTTCTCGGCCTAATGAAGGTGGAAGGGGATTTCCCAGAATGCAGTGCGAGACTCCCGTGTGGCCCGCCCCGCCTGGCACGGCCTCCCACCCACCAGGTTTTCAGACGCACAAGGCCTGGTGGTTGACGCCAATGCTCTGTTGCCTCATTTCTGTCCTGGCGTTTCCAGGGAAACGACGGGGAGATCTG
>NW_006290147.1:94580-96834 GCF_000327345.1 Myotis davidii | reverse complement strand
GAGGGTGGGGTGAGGTGGAGAGATCAAGGAAAGAACTTCTATGCATGCATATAAGCCTAACCAATAGACACAGACACCAAGGTGGTGAGGGCATGATTGGGAGGTGGAGGGGGGCAATTGTGGTATCAGGACACATATTTAATACCTTTGTCAATAAAGAAAAAAAAAGAGATCCCATAAAACACTGCTCCTGATATAGCTCTAGAAGCCCATCCCCAGCAGGGTGATGAGATAGGGCTCTCCTTCACTTCCCCCAGGCCTCACAGGGGTAAGGCCATTGGGGTAAGGAGTTTAGTTCACAGTGGAGAAGGGAGGAGGCTGGGCCCTGCCAACAGTAGGTCCACAGGATGATCCTGTGAAGGAGAGGATCCTCCACCTCAGAACACTGGGGACCCACAGAGCCTGACCCCGCCAGGCCTGCTCTCAGCCCAAGGTGCACCCTCACTTCCTCTGCAGGGTCGTAGGGCGGAGCAGGAGCCCTGTGGGTGCCTGGATCACTGCCCTCAGACCCTGCAGACATGGCCGGGGTTAAGGTCCAGATGCTATGTCCCTGCTGAGGGCGCGCATGCCATCACACTCTCCCTCCTCCAGGGGTCCACATCACCTCCTCTCCTGCCACACCGGTGCCCGCTGCCCCTGTCCAGTGTCCTCATGCCTCGGGGGAAGAAGAGTAAGCACCACGCCGGAGAGAGACACCGACAGGCCCAGATGGAGTCTGGGAGAGACCTGAGTGTTCAGACCTCTGCAGAGGAGGGGGATGAGTCCTCCTCTTCCTCCTCTTCTGAGGTTTCTTCCCTGGACAGCCCTGAGCCTGTGCTGTCCCAGGAGCCTCAGGGAGCCGCAGCAGCCATTAGCTCTCCCCGCAAGGCAAGAATCGCGTGGCCATGTTTTGATAGCACTACCACCAGCACCGAGAGCCAAATCGAGAACCAAAGCGAGAGCCAAAGCGAGGAAAGTGCAGCTGCCACCCAGGCAGGTGCCGGCCAGGCAAGTGGCTCCCAGGAAGATGCCTCCCAGGAAAGTGCCTGCCAGGCAGAGTCGCTGTCTGATGACTCCCACAGGAGCCCTCTAGACCAGAAGGCGATGCTGCTGGTGCAGTTCATGCTGCGCCAGTATAACATGAAGCAGCCCATCACCAAGGAAGACATGATGAAGCATGTCATCAGAAAGCACAAGTCCTACTTCCAGGAGATCCTCAAGAGATCCTCTGAGCTGATGGTGCTGGCCTTCGGCATTGACATAAAGGAAGCTGACCCAGCCGGGCACGGCTACATCCTGGTCAGCAAGCTGCACAACAGCTGGGATAGCAGTCTGCATGGGCAGATCATGCCCAAGAAGGGCCTCCTGATGACCATCCTCTGTGTCATCTTCATGAAGGGCAACCGTGCCCCCGAGGAACAGATCTGCGATGTTATCAATGCAATGGGCATACATGCTGGAAAGGAGCACAACCTCCACAGGGAGCCCACGAAGCTCATCACAGATCTGGTGAAAGAAGGCTACCTGGAGTACCGCCTGGTGCTCCACAGTGATCCCCCAAGCCACGAGTTCCTGTGGGGTCCACAAGCCTACACCGAGACCAGCAAGATGGGAGTGCTGGAGTTCTTAGCCAGGCTTCATGGTACCCAGCCCAGCGCCTTCCCGCACTGGTACCAACAAGCCCTGGAGGATGACGTGGAAAGAACCCGCCAAAGATTCGAGGCGGTGATTCGCGCTGCTGCTCCAGCCTGTGATCTTTCCAACACCCGTTTCAGCAACCCCCACATGTATTGAAATCTGAAGCACTTCCCTCACTCTGGCTTGAAGTGGTGGTGAGGGGTGATGGGTGCTGGGGGAAATGCAATGCATGTCATATCTGTGCTGCTGTTCTGTTATTAAACTATTGCTTTACCTATTGTTGCTGAGTGTTTTCAAATGCTGTTCTTTAAAACAAGTGTAACTAGTGTCAAAATCTAAATGCACAAATGATATTGGTTATGAGTTTAATGTTTATGAGGTTTAAGAGTACGAGTTTTGCTTTTTACTGAAGCAATGGAGTAACCTTCCATCTTACATAGTGATCTGGACAAGACAACATGGCATTAGAAATGTATTTCCTTAGAAATGTGACAGAAATGAGTGGTAAATAGTTGTGATAAAAAATGTATTGAAATTGGAAGCACTTCCCTTACTTTGTGCTTAAAATGGTGTGGGGTTGGGTAGTGCTGGGGGGAACGCAGTGCACATCATATCTGTGCTCCTGTCCTGTTATTAA
>NW_006290147.1:89629-93597 GCF_000327345.1 Myotis davidii | reverse complement strand
GGCTCGCTGAAAGCAGGTTTCTGGGGTTTTGTTTAGCTTCTGTATTTGTTATAATGTTTCAAACTGCAGGCTCAGAGGCTGGCAAGGCGGAGGGGGGCGGGGGGGGAACGTTGGTTTCCTCCGTCACTGAAGCAAGCAAGCCTCATGTTAGTTTCAAGCTGCCTGCCTGCCGGCCGCCATCTTCGCTGGCAGCTAATTTGCATACCACCCTGATTAGCCAATGGGAAGGGTAGCGGTCGTACGCTAATTACCATGCTTCTCTTTTATTAGATAGGATTGCTTTATCTTTTTGTTTCTGAAATTTTTCAAATGTTTATTTTGTGCTGCTGTTCTGTTATTAAACTATTGCTTTATGTTTTTGTTTCTGAAATTTTTCAAATGTTGTTAATTAAAACAAGTTTCATTAACATCAGAATCTAAGTGCACACATGATATTGGTTATGGGTTTAACGTTGTTTAGGAGGCTTAAGAGTAAGAGTTTTGCTTTTTACTAAAAAATGGAGTAACCTTCTGTCTTACATAGTGATCTGGAACAAGACAACATGGCATTAGAAAATGTATTTTCTTAGAAATGTAACAAAGAAGTGGCAAAATAGTTGTGATAAAAAATCCAGAGAAAAGTAAAAAATGATCATTCTTGGTTTCCCTTATTCCTTGTGTTCTACTGTTCTATAAAATAAAAGTTATATGCTCGCACTTGCTTTGTTTATTCAAGTACATAACAGAAATGAAATCATGATGAATTGTTACTGCCTTTTTAAAAAAATTCCTCAAACATTAATTGAGCATCTGCTCTTGGGAAGGCTCCATGGTGGTGGGGGTGGGGGAAGGGGGGGGGATGGTGAGAAAAAGAAGACAGAGCTACTGCCCCTAGAATGATGGAAGCTAGAACCAGCTGTGGTAAAAGGAAGATGGTGAGATACCTCTAAGACAATAATCCAGTGAAAAGTATGAGGAGGGGAGAAGAGGGAGGTCGTGATAAGAGCAGATAGTCTGGGGTCTTGGGAAGCCTCAGTCCCTTCCGTGGGCGGTGATGCTCTGTGGAGGTGGGTGGGGCCTCAGAGGAGGGTGTGAGTGTGGTGAGCCAGGGCCAGACCCTTGCGTGGTGGGTCTCAGAGTTGAGGAGCTAAGCCTCCAGAGGAGAACTGCTTTTAGCAGCCACTGGGATCCTGGATGAAGCAGAGAGAACTCTCCCCGCGCAGCAAGGATGGAAGGTGTGCTGGGCTTTGGGCCCAGAGCAGGAGAACACAAGGCACAGACTCATCTCCAGGGAGTTTCTGAGAAATCAGGGCAGTACTTCCTCAGGGCGGGATGCCAGGGAGCCACTGTGCTGGCGCCCCTTGCCCTGGGCTGGGAGAAACAGGGTGTGCTCCATAAAAAGGCATCTTAGCTAGTTTATCTTGAGTAAAATTTGTCAACCTCTAAGGGAGGCCTTGATTTTGGGAGAGCTTAAATGAATGAAAAATGGGGTGATTCTGAGCAAAGGGCAGCTGGGAAGGAGGAAAGGAGAGTTGTTTTTGATACACATTTTAGGAGCTTTGTGTTATATGCAGATGAGGGGCATCCCCTAACATCCAAATTAAATACTGTGTCCTCTAAGAGGAATGATTTGCTGAGGTATTTTTTCTTGCTAAGCAGAATTTTTGGCAGAGTTGTTAGCTGTTCTTTAGCACTGCATATATCTCCTGGGTTAACACAACAACAATACAAAGAAAAAAATCTCAGCAGGAGGGTGGGTCTTATTCAAGGTCCAAAAAATCACAGTAGTAATTGCCATTCTTTACAATCTCAGTGCACACCAGTCACTGTGCCGGGTGCTGTACACACACCACACACACCCCAACAGTCCCAGAAGGAAGGAGGCACCAAGCCCAAGTCATTGATGAATCCGAGGCTCAGAGGGTTTGGAAAGGTTCAGGATTCACAAGGCTACTGAGTGAATTGGTCAAGAACCCACTCCTCCCAGCCTTGTGTCTATTCATTCACTTCTCTTCTCACTATTCCATGATGTTTCTCAGATGGTAGGAAGCAGAGGCCTGTGGCTAAAGTACTGAGAGCAAGCCTAAAAAAGGCCCCCTGCTGGCTGCACCCTGCTCCCCTGAACACACAGCGCATGTCCCCTGCCTCCCCAACCTGGAGCATCCCAGCTCCCTGCGAGTCCCTCCTTCACTGTGGACCCCTCTGACAGCAGCGGCCCTTTCCATGCAATTCCTCACTTCAGATGGGGACGTTTGCACACCTCTCCTCAGCCCTTCTGGCTGCCTCCATCACATTCTCAGAGCGTTTTCAAATCTGCTGATGACTAGAGTCTGATTTGGCACAGAATTCACTGGTTCTTTGCAGTAGAATTTTAATGGGCTGAATTCTTTGGGATTGGCCACAGCTACATAGGCCAATAAATGAGTTTACCTTGTTGGTCAAAACTAAAGCCTCTTTTGTAAAGAGCAGGTGAGAAAAGATCATAGAAACCACTGAGACAACATCTACATAGACAGAATTTCTAAAAATCCAGGAGTCTATGTAGATAGAATTTCTAAAAACCCAGAAAATGGCTCCATGACAGAGATGATATCCTTGGTAAGAAAAGGAAAAAGTCAACATTCTTCCACTGCCACTTGTGTCTTTGTTTTTCCAGAGAGAAAATCTGATTTTAGGTCATAGTGCAAATAGTCTCATTGCTCCAAACTTCCAACGGCAGGAATGAATCACAATTTTCTTTCCTTACTACATTCCTCTAAAAGTCATTCCTCTCCTCAGAAGTAACCACAATTAAAATTTTGTGTTACTTTGTTTTTAAAAATGTTTTAGTTTTCAATTACAATTGCCATTCAATATCATTTTATATTAGTTTCAGCTGTACTGCATAGTGGTTAGACATTTATATGATTTATAGAGTGATTCCCCCGATAATTCCAGTACCCTCCTTAGCACCACACATAGTTATTAAAATACTAGAGGCACAATGAATGAAATTCGTGCAAGAGTAGGCCTTCCTTCCCCCACTGCTGGCACTGGCTTCCTTCCAGCACCGGAGACCCGCGCTTCCCTCGCAGCTCTGACTTCATCTGGAAGGTTGTCTGGAAGGACGTCTGGTTATTCTTTATGCTTTTATTATTATAGATTATTGACTATATTCCCTATGCTGTACTTTACACCGCTGGACTATTTTTTAACTAAAAACTTTGTTATCTTAAAATGCATTCTAGACTTATCCTTACATAGATGTGTTATAAAAATACATTGTGACTTTTTAATATACATGCATAATAGTGTACATATTGGTCTGTCTCTTGCCTTTGTCACTTACTAAAATGAATGCAGGAGCTCTCAGTGAGAGCACATATGGATCCATCATTTAACTACTCCCTAAAAGTCTAAAGTGTGTATATGCCATCATCATTAATTTAATCATTTTCCTCCAGATGCACACATACGTTGTTTGCCATTTGTTACTGTGTTTAATGGAACTGAAATCAACATCATTGACACGAATTCTTGGGCAAATATGTATGTTTTCTTCAAGCAAAGACAGCAAAGAGCAAACTGGATTAAAGTGGAGATAATATGATTGCAAAGTTTTATGAGTATTGCTGAAATTCTGTTCTAATAAAGCTATGCTGATTCATATTCTTACATGGTAATATATGTAAATAATTTACACTCACAGGTGTTTCATTTTATTAGCCTTTTAAATTTTGGTTCACCTTTTGGGTGAAAATATATTGTCTCAGTTATTTTAATTTCCCCGTTTTCTAAGTAGGTTGAGCAGAAAATTAACTTCATCTCTCATCCATAGAAAGCAGGATTTCTTCAGTGATGCCTTGAGTACCAAAATTCCTCCGGGCATGCTTTACAATTCTAAAATACCAATAACTTTTTTCCTTTGACTCTGAGAAAGAAGAATTTGATCAGAATGACTAGGTACCAGGGAATGGATTCAGACAGAATACTGTCAGCTAGTAAGGAAC
>NW_006290147.1:80650-89601 GCF_000327345.1 Myotis davidii | reverse complement strand
GCAATGACCAGAGTCCATGAGAGGGATGATGAAGTGCAGGTGTGCAGGCCTCTGAAGGCCAGGATTCCATGACATAACCTCTACCTGCTATACAGTAGTTATAAGTATTTTAGATGTGGAACCTCTTATTCCAACTTAAGCCTTCCCCAGAAACCCAATCCATGAATGGGCCTGGCTGCTGTGGCTCAGTGATTGAACGTTGACCTATGAACTCAGAGGTCACAGTTTGATTCCCGGTAGGTCAGGGACACATGCCTGGATTGTGGGCTTGGTCCTCAATAGGGGCGTGCAGGAGGCAGCTGATCAATGATTCTCATTGTTGAGGTTTCTGTCTCTCATTCCCTCTCCCTTCCTCTCTGAAATCAATAAAAATATATACTTAAAAAACAAAAAAGAATTCACTGAGCACACAAGTGAATTGTACTTTCCTCAGATCAGAAGTACAATTTGTACAAAGACAGATATTTATTAATAAATAAAGACATAACTAAAGACAGATATTTATTAAATAAATAAATAAATAAATAAATAAATAAATAGGGAGAGAGAGACAGAAACATCAGTACGAAGAGAGAATCATTAAAACAAACCAATCAATGATTTGAAGGCAGATAAGTCTGGGTGAAGAGGGGACTGTAAGCTCATTGTCCTGCCCACTCAACACTTCTTCATCCCTCTCAGGCAGTGAGCCCTGAAACCCACACAACTCTGGTGTTTCCTAAATACTACTAAGAAAGCTCAGTGCTGGAAACCCTTCCATCATCCTTTTGGGTCTTGCTTTTAAGCTTTGGTTGTTGGGCCCAAAGCAGCATTTACTGTTTGACTAATCTTGCCTAACTGTTTTGGAAAAAGACTTCTGACTACTGTATCTGATGGCCCATGAATGCTGTGGTTTTCCACTCTGGTGAACAGGAACTATTGCCAGTCTTGTGTGTCCTCTGGAGTTTCTGTGGCCCTCATCTCCCTAGAGCAGTGGTTCTCAACCTTCCTAATGCCGCGACCCTTTAATACAGTTCCTCATGTTGTGGTGACCCCCAACCATAAAATTATTTTTGTTGTTTCTTCATAACTGTAATGTTGCTACTGTTATGAATCGTAATGTAAATATCTGATATGCAGGATGTATTTTCATTGCTACAAATTGAACATAATTAAAGCATAGTGATTAATCACAAAAATAAAATGTAATTATATATGTGTTTTCCGATGGTCTTAGGTGACCCCTGTGAAAGGGTCATTCGACTTCCAAAGGGGTCGTGACCCACAGGTTGGCTACCCATGGGTTGAGAACCACTGCCCTAGTACTTTGTATTGTGAACTCTAGCAACCTTGGCCTCCCCAGATTCCAAGCTCCATCTCTTCAATTCAAGGAAATTATAAACTCTGCCTGAGTTCCCTCAACTTGCACAAAGGCCTGGAATTTCTCTTAAAGCATTAAGCTGGGACAATCACAGGGCCCACTCCTTATGTTTCCCAAATTTCACGGATCATTATTCTTCATTACCTGGTGTGGTATCTTGCAAACCAGTGTTTTATGTTTTATATATTCTTCATCTTGATAGTTCTTATTGCTGTTATTTCTTGCAGGAGGGTAAATAAAGTCCTTGCTACTAATTTTGACTGGAAACAGAACTTGCCTATCTCAAAATTTCATATAAGTGGAATCATACTGTCCTCTTTTGTGTCTGATTTCTTTTACTTAACATAATGTTTTTGAGTTTCATCCATGTTGTACTATGTAAAATAAATGTATCCTTTATTGAGCAATATTTCTTTATTGAGTTTTATTCCATTGTCTAAGAATTCCATTTTGTTACACATTCATGAGATAGTCCTTTGTATTGTTTTCAGTTTTTAGCTATTATGAATAGATGTGCTATGAATATTCGTGTACAACCCCTTTTACAGACATATATTTGCATTAAATTGTTAGAAGTGACATTTCTGGTTCCTAAGGTATGTATGTTTAATTTTATGAGAGACTTCTAGAAAATTCCAGAGTAGTTGCAATATTTTGCACTCAAACAATGTATGTGTATTTTGTTTTTTTTTTTGTTTTTTTTTGACATCCTCACTAACATTTTGTGGCATCAATTATTTTATTTGTAGCCACTCTAGTGGGTAAGTGGTGCTGTATTACTGTGATTTTAATTTGAATGTTCCTGATGTGCCTGAATAATTTTTCAAGGGTTTATTGGCCGTTTACTTATCTTCTTTTGTGAAGTGTCCATATCAGGTTTTGCCCATTTTTATTTGTTGGGTTTTTTCTTTTTATTTTTGAGCTGTTGAAGTTGTTCACATATTCTGGAAATAAGTCCATTGTCAGACATATGGTTTATCAATATCTTATGTAACTTGCTGGTTTGCTTATTAGTTTTCATAATATCTTTTGTTCAGCAGATTTTTAAAATTTTGTCTTATCATTTTTTTTTATTTTAGTGTTATCTGGCTTTTGTCTAAGAATTCTTTGATTACTTCCAGCTCCTGAAGATATTCTCCTATGTTGTCTACTAGGAGTTTTAATCTTAGCTACAAGTTTTGGGTCTATGATCCAACACAAATTATTATTATTTTTTTATTAAGTTGGGTAGTAGTCAAGGTTCATGTTCATCCAGTACCAACTCATTTGTTGAAAACATTTTTATTTCCCCATTAAATTTATTGGCTACATTGGTTGAAAATTAATTAATCATAGAAATTTAATTCTATTTCTGGATCATCTATCCTATTTCACTAATCTATTTATCTGTCTTTAGGATAACCACTGACTTCACTACTATATTTTAATCATAAATATTGAAGCCAAATGGTATAAACACATTAACTTTGTTCTCCTTTTTCAGGATTCACTAACATATTTCCTTTTATGTTTCATATAAACTTTGGAATCAGCTTGTTGATTTCTATAAGAAAAGCTAGCTGTAATCTTAATAAAGATTATTTCAAATCTATGGAATGATTTTGTTTCTTCTTATAGTTTCAGTTTCTCTATTGAAATATTTAGTTGTTCATTCAATATGTTTGTATTTTCCTTTAAATCTTTGGACACATTTATAACAGGTGTTTTAAAGTCTTTATTATTTTCATGATCTCTGATTTTTCTCCTGATTATAAGTTATATTTCCCCTATTGGGTCATATTTTCCACTTCCTTGTATACCTAGTAGTTTTTTAATGGTATCTTGTGAATCTGTAGATTTCATTTTTCTTAATAAAAAGTTTAGGTGAGCAGTTAATTCATTTACCCATCATATTGTTTCTTTTGAAGCTCATTGCCAAGCTTTGTTAGGATGGTCTATGGTAGCCATTATTCTTGAATTACATTAGCCCTATTCCTAAAACTTAGACTTGTCTGAGATTCCACTGAATTACTTTGGGTGTTCAGAGAACTCTCCCCTCAGGCTATTCAATACTTAAAAGTCTCCCAGCCATATTTTGTCTTCCCATAGTTGTTCAGCTCATTGCTCTCAGTATATTTTTTAAAATTCCCCAGGTACTTGCTCTTTGCCCAGACTGATGGTACCCTGCCTTTCACATGAACAGTTTAATGTTCAGTGAAAGCTGCAAGGGGATCCTTCTATAGATTTCTAGAGCACTAACTCTACCCAGCTCTCTTCTCTCCAACAACTTGCCCTGCAAACTTCAGCAGCTTTACTATTCCCAAACTCTGATCACTGTGTCCTTACTTCATTGAGTATATTGTGTTCTCTTTTGGCTTATCCTCCCTGCACTACAGTCTAGACAACAAGCAGAAACACAGGGTGATTTGGGGAGCCTATTCATTTGTTTTCCTGCTTCTATGGATCATAGTTTCAGTTTCTCTATTGACTGTTTTTCAGTCACTTCATATATTCTGCATATTTTAACAGTTATTTACAGCAACTAGAAGTGGGAAGTTCTGAGTTTTTTTATAATGGCTATTTTTTTCAACATTTTATTTCAGACTACTTTTAGACTTATAGGAAAGTTGCAAAAATAATATAAAAAGCTTCAATAGATCCCTCACCCAACTATTCCAATGTTATCTTAGATAACTACTGCCAGAATCATGAAATTAACATTGTTCTAAAAGCATTAACCAAAATAACTACCTCATTCAAATTTTCCCATTTTCCCATTACTATCCTTTTGAAGGATCCAAATCAGTGTCCCATATTCCATTTAGGTGTTATTTCTCCATGTACTCCTACAATCCACAATAGTTTCTCAGTCTTCCCTTGCTTTTTATGACATTGACAGCCCCAAAGAGTACTGATCAGGTGTTTTGCTGAATGTCCATCAATTTGGTCCTGCCTAATGTCTTCTCATTATCAGACTGAGTTCATACTGCCTTGGAGAAAGAACCATAGAAACGGCGCCATGTGTTTCTCAGTACACCATATCATAGGGTTCCGAATTTCAATCTCTCTCATTACTGCTGACATCACACTTGGAATTACTGGTGGTCTGTGCTGGGAGTTTCTACTGTAAATTTATTATGATTTATCCTATAGTTGACAAATGCCTTGGGGGGAGATATTTGAGACTAGGTAAATGTGTTCTCTCTTCAAACTCTCTGATTCTAGCACCCATTAATAGATCAAATGTGCTGTAATCAACACTGTGGTATTTGCCTAATAGTGGTTTCTATTTCCCTTCTTTACACAGTCATTAACTGCAATTCCGAAAACTATAAGGAGGAACTTTCATGTCTCTTCCATCTATATATTTCATCAAGTATTTATTTATATTATTATGGATTCATGAGCTTTTTATTCCTCTGATTATAATCTATTAGCATTATTTTGTTGCTGAAAATGTTGGTTATTATAAGCTCCTCTTTTTAAAAACACATATTTTTATTGATTTCATAGAGGAAGGGAGAGGGAGAGAGATAGAAACATCAATGATGTGAGAGAACCATTGATCAGTTGCCTCCTACGTGCCCTCTATTAGAGATCAAGCTTACAACCCAGGCATGTACCCTGACTGGGAATCGAACTATGACCTCCTGGTTCATAGGTCCATGTTCAATCACTGAGCAACACTGGACAGGCAATGGCAGCACTTCTTAATCAATTATTTATTTCTAGTTATTCTTTACCAATAGACAACATCACTCACACAGTGCATGTGTATGTATCAGAGGTACCAGTGATCATAAGGATGTACCAAAACTATGTATCCTGATATTTAAATTACAAAACTGTCTCTGTTTCATATATTCTTGTGGTTCTTTGTTTATTTGGGTGAATGTCTCATATTTATTCACGTTGTCCCACATACTGTTTCATATACAACAGCTAAAATGTTTCAGATTGCTGCATATACTAGGGTTCAACCTGGTCATATGCATTGGGTTTAATTCTTGAAACAAGGAACTTAATGTCTCCATTTGGCCATTAAAACCAGCTGAAGCACAACTATTTGTCCTGATGTTGATGATGGATCCTGTACTGTTTGTGTCTTTTAAAAAAATTATTGTTGCCAAGTAACTGCAAAACTCAGTCAGCATTGCTAAGGATAAGCCCTTTCCTTATTAAGAAGAAAAAGATGACAGCCTGCTGTGCGAACAATAGGAAACTACCTTTATCATTCCAGGCACAAACACTTCATCACTAGGGGTGCATCTTTACAAAAAAAAAAAAACTTTGAAATTTTTCTGTAAAATATTCTGTTACTGTTCACTGACATGAAACTTTTAGAGTTTTTTTTTTTAAAAAAAGAATATGTTAACTGGCAGAAAAATTGGTGATAAAGTCCAGAAAATGTATTACACATATGTATTTACCAAATAGTTGTTATCTAAATGCTCCACCTTAGGAGAGATTGGAGTTATTATTATACACGGCTTCTTGCCCTACTTAATTCTAGCAGAATCACCATCCTCCCACTTTGTTGTAGAGAAGGATAAAGAGTCTCAAGTCAGATCAAAGGCCAAGTTGTGACTAGTGTGAGAAGAAAAGGATTGCATACTTTTTTTTTTTAGCTACCTAGCCTCTCAAGATATAATGTTCCATTTGAAATATTTGTTGCATGAATGTCAAAAAAAAAGTAGCAGGTGATAAAATAGTGTCAATAGCTCAACTCTGGAAAATAGCTTTAAAAATGGAGGCCTATGGCAGCACAGATACTAAGTTTTTGCAAAACCTATCTTAGCATTCCACACTGATTCTTCCAGGAATAAAATTACTGACAAACTCTCATCTACTATTCAATCCCTCTTTGTAAATAAAAATACTTTTCATGTAACATGGGAGTGTAGAAAAAAGTGCTTTTAGATTTCATGTCTTAGATTTTGTTAAAAATTGGAGATGCTCTTGCTCCAATGTTGAATAGACCATTTGATGCATATGTTTCACTATATTATAACAAGTAAAGAATACTAAAGAATTTAAGCTCAGCTGGCACGACTCAGTGGTTGAGCATTGATCCATGAACCCAGAGGTCACTGTTTGATTCCCAGTCAGGACAGATGCCCAGGTTGCAGGCTTGATCCCCAATGTGGGGCGTGCAGGAGGCAGCTGATCAATGTTATTCTCCCTTATCATCAATGTTTCTATCTCTCTCTCCCTCTCCCTTCCTCTCTGAAATCAATAAAAACATTTTTTTAAAAAAGGAATTTTATATAGCGAAACTGTGTTCCTCTTCAAAGCACATGTTCACCTTTAAATGTTTCTAAGTATTTAAAAATACTGACATCCTTATTCAGAAGCCTTTCGTGGGAATAGCTAAAATTTTCCTTTTTCCACACCCTTTAAAAAGGCAGTTGAAAACCACATGCTGATTTATTATCAAATACTTGATCAAATATATAATACAGTATTTCCCAAAGTAACACAAACTATTTGTTATAGGTATGATGGATGCAAATTAATTCTTGCCCTCCCCCCTTAGGGGTATTTAAGTACACATTCTTTTACATAAATCATATATTAATATATACGAAATGACTATCTTTGAAAGCTCTAACCTTGAATAGGCAAATCTAAAATAAATCCAGTATTAAGACCAATAAACATATTCAAGTGACATGGACGGATAGTAGAATGAATTACTTATACTCATCTTTGAGCTCACAATTCATTTCTAAGCCAATGTTTCAAATCAAGAATTGTATTTTGTAAGCCACTTTAATGTGGTATGATTTTCTTCTTTTAAAAAGTTGAATAATATACCATCTTATCCATATACCACATTTTTCAAACCAAGATCTTTATATTTTTTCTTTATTTTATTTCTGTGGAAGAGGGTATGTGGGGGATAAATGGAGATGCAGACCAAGATCTTTATAAGAGATACTCCCTCACTGAAGTACAGGAGTATCTGTTAGACCTATTTAAAATTTTGTAATCACTTGCATTAACACTAGTTTTTTTCCCCCTTCAACTGTATCTACTATTGAATAAATAATATCCTATTGCAGGGATTGGAATCACTCATTCTGAGAATCCAATATAGTATATTTAAGTTTTGTATGTACTGATGCATTGTACAAATTTTTTTTCACGGCAGAAGTTCGGTGCCTTTTGTTATATTTCAAAAAGTGTTAGCAACTCCAAGAGAGTTGAGAACTCCTTCCCTTGTATTTATTATGCCACTGGAAATTTAAGTTAAATTCTAGGATTTTTTAACTGTATTTTGTTTATGATTCTGCAAGCAGAAATTGACTCATTTGTATATGGGCACGACAACTGACAGAGTGTGCCAATTCAAGTGTAAAGAAACATTTAATTTGGCCCAGAAATAGACCCACACTTTTATGGTCAATTAATACTTGACAAAGGAGGCAAGAACATGCAATAGGGTAAAGATAGTCTGTTCATTAAGTGGGATTAGGAAAATTGGACAGATATGCACAGAAAAATGAAAGTAGACCAACTTCTTAAATCATACACAAAAATAAATTCAAAATGGATTAAACACTTAAATGTAAAATTTGAAACCATAAAAATCCTAGAAGACAATACAGGCAGTAAAATCTCAGGCATCTTTCATATATTATTTCTGATATATTGCCTCAGGCAAAGGAAACACAAGAAAAAATAAGTAAATGGGACTACATCAAACTAAAAAGTTTTTGCACAGCAAAGGAAACCACCAAAAAAATGAAAAGACAGGCCATTGAATAGGAGAACATATTTGTCAATGATACATCTAATAAGGGATTAACATCCAAAATTTATAAAGAACTTATACAGCTCAATCCCTCCCCCCAAAAAATCCAATTTAAAAATGGGCAAATGACCTACAAAAGACATACAGATGGTCAATAGACAAATGAAAAGACTCTCAACATCACTAATCCTCAGAGAAATGCAAATTAAAGCTACAATGAGATATCACCTCATACTTATCAAAATAAACTATCATCAATAAATCAACAAACAAGTGTTGGTGAGGATGTGGAGAAAAAAAACAGGGAAACTTCATACACTGTTGGTGGAAATACAAGTTGGTGCAGACATTATGGAAAGCAGTATGGAATTACCTCAAAAAATTAAAAATGAAACTGCCATATAATCCAGCGATTCAATTCCACTTTTGGGGATATATCTGAAGAAAACCGAAACACTAATTCAAAAGAATATATGCATTCCTATGTTCATTGCAGCATTATTTACAATAGGCAAGATTTGGAAGCAGCCCAATTGCCCATCCACAGATAACTGGGTAAAAAATCAGTGGTACATTTACACAATGGAATACTATTTGGCTGTAAAAAAGAAAGAATCTTACCTTTAGCTATAGCATGGCTGGACCTGGAGAGCATTATACCAAGTGAAATTAGCCAGTCAGAGAAAGACAAATACCATATGATTTCAAGTCTATGTAGAATCTAATGAACAAAATAAACTAACAAAAAAAGAGAAACAGACACATAGACACAGAACAGACTTACAGCTGTTAGATGGGAGGTGGTTTGGGGGCTGGGTGAAAAAGCTGAAGGGGTCACAGTTTGATTCGTCAGGG
>NW_006290147.1:79593-80633 GCF_000327345.1 Myotis davidii | reverse complement strand
GGCTTTCTATTTCCTAATGAATATGTCTAAATTTATCAACATAATTTAGAAAACCATTTGTGACCTGTGCACTTGCCCAACCTCATTTTTTAAACTATGATCTCTCTCTCTCTCTCTCTCTCTCTCTCTCTCTCTCCCCTCTTTCTCTCTTCCTTTCTGAAATCAATAAAATATATTTTTTAAAAATCAAGATTCTGGTAGGGCTCAAGGAGAGGGGGAATGGATACTGTGAGAACTTCTACAATGCACACTCTAATTGTATACTGCTGTATATTTTACTAGATCAATAATATTTAATATTTTGATGAGCAAGTACCTATAACTTAAATGATAAAATTATATTTTACTTGCTGTTCTGTCTTATGACTGTGGTGAATTTCTGAATGCATCCTATTTTATTACTATCCCATATCTTCAAAAATGAAAATTCACTGAATCAAAAGAGGAAATATATAATTAGAAATAAAAAGAATTCTAAATCTTGCATGAATGTACTCTGTATGGGGAATTCTTGATGAATTCCTGTATCATGAGAGATAACGACAAGCTCAATTATTTCCAGTCAGGCTAAATCTTTCTACATTAAAAATGCTCAGATAAAAGTTCTTCAATTTATGGGTATTTTACCTAGAACATAGGCCTCGGTCTTTGAAATATGTTAAGTGAAGTTCATTTTGCATTATGCAATATAGTAGTTCTATGAACTTTCTCACAAGGAGCTTCTAATTTGGTTTGTCTTTACAAGGTTGACAAGTTTTTAAAACTTTGTGTGTCTTTCCTCTATTTTTTCACAAATACTTTCTTCTTCATTTTTCATTTTGTATCACATTGACCCCAGGAAAAAAAATATTTCTCCCCCATTTCTGGGTCAGCTGGCATTGACTGTATTCTGCTAATGATTAGGCACTATCAGTGGGAGGAGGTGAAAGGGTATTTCTCACTGTGTCTGCCAATGGGGCATTTTCAGCAGCAGTTGCTTCTCCTCAGTTCTTATAAGAATTGATTCCAAATTCCTCCAGGAGACTCCATTTCTGGATGTC
>NW_006290147.1:78311-79495 GCF_000327345.1 Myotis davidii | reverse complement strand
AGAGATTGCTAATCTTGGAGTTACCTCATCATCTCTTGCCTGTTTTTTTTTTTACTCAGCAATCCCATCACCTGTGTAAAAATTCCCAATATTAAATTTACTCTGTCTTAAATATTCTGAAAGGTTTCTGTTTCCAAAATGAAACATAACTGGTACATAATTAAACACGGTTTTATTTAATTACCTGTATTTAACCTTTTGTTATATGTTTTCTGCTTCTCCACTTCTACACTTGAAATTGCACTGGAAACATCATTAGTGGCATAAAGGCTGCTAAATCCAATGAGTAAATTTTATTTTATTTATTTTAAATATATTTTTACTGATTTCAGAGAGGAAGGGAGAGGGAGGGAGAGATAGAAACATCAATGATGAGAGAGAATCATTGACTGGCTGCCTCCTGCATGCTCCCTACTGGGAATTGAGCCTGCAACCTGGGCATGTGCCCTTGACCAGAATCAAACCCAGGATCCCTCAGTCCTCAAGCCGACTATCTACTGAGCCAAACTGGCTAGGGGTCCAATCAGTATATTTTAGTTCACTGGACACTTTGACTTTGTTTGACTGATGACTACTCACTTCCTTAAACTATTTATTCCCTTTAATTTTACAGTGCCTATCTTTATTATATCTACCACTCTGATCACCTTGCTTAATATCTTTCATGACCTATTGTGCAGTTTTTCTTAAACAATGTTGTTTTTGTTTGTTTGCCTCATTTTTTTGCTCTACTAGGATGAACTTTCTTAATCTTAAGATTTCAAGTACCATTTAAGTGCTGGTGGTTCTTAAATCCATTTCTTCATCATTAAACATATTATTGCACTTCCAAAGCATATTACCTAGCACTTTCTGGATAATTTCCAAATCTGAACTCATTACCTCCTACTTTCTGAACACAGACACACATAGACACAGATACACACGGACCCCAAACAAACAAACCACAATAACGTGCTCCTTTTTATTGTTTATTATATAGATCACACCATAGTCTAACTAAACACCAAAGACAAGAATGTGGGCTCTATTATTTACCACTGGATCTGCTATTAGTCTTGCCTCATGCTATGGATGCCTGCGCGTAGTCATTTCCCACCTATGTAACCAATAGGATATTGCATAAAGACTGTATTTGACTTCAAAGCTAGATTTCCAGCTTATCTCTTTTCCTTCCCTGGGTA
>NW_006290147.1:69988-78242 GCF_000327345.1 Myotis davidii | reverse complement strand
TGACCGTACAGAGTCCTCCTGCCAGAACTATCTAGAAACATCTCCTGCCAATAGCCAGGTGAATGAGCTATCTTGGAAGCAGATACTTTAACCATAGTCAAGCCAGTTGACTTGCAGCACTAGCTGACATCGTGACTGCAACCGCAGAAGTAAATACCACAGCCTGAACCACCTAGGTAAGCTGATCCAGAATCCTGACCCACATAAACTGTCTATATATATAAAAGCCTAAGCGACCAGACCACCAAATGACAACTGACCACCAGAGGACAGATGCTCAATGCACAGGATCAGGGTCTCTCCTGTCTGGATCAGGCCTGCGAGGATTGGGCAGAAACTGGCTATCCGACATCCCCTGAGGGGTCCCAGATTGCGAGAGGGAGAAGGCCAGGCTGAGGGACCCCACTGGTGCACGAATCCATGCACTGGCCCTGGATAATGAGATAATGAATGTTTATGTTGTTTCTAGCTGCTAAGTTTTGGGCCAATTTGCTATGTGATAATTGACAACCTAAACAACTACTTTGTCTGTTTTACTCCTTACTAATCACCAAGTTGTGTTAATATCATTGCCCAAATATTTCTGGTATCCATCCTTTCATAGTCAAGGACTGCTGTTCTAGTCAGGTACTCATCAACTCTGGCCTGGATTTAGCCCTCAAAATTATCTTTTCTTCTAATGTGCTGCTTTTCAAATTAATTCCCCACTCTACTTTCTAAGGAAGTTATATAGAATTCAAATTAACCATTCCACTTTTATACTTAAAAAATTCCAATGATTCTTATATATTAATACAAAAGTCTTTGTTATGATGTAAAAAGTCTAAGGTATAGGCATTCTGCAACCTGGAAGAAGAATCTCACCAGAACCTAACCATGCTGGCTCCCCAATCACAGACTTCCATCCACCAAGCTGTGAGAAATAACTGTTTATTGTTTAAGGCACCTTGTTTATGGTATGTTTGTTATAGCAGCCCGAACTGAATAAGAGAGTGTGTAAGAACAAATATTTCTCATTGGTTTTGAATAGAAATGTACAATTGTATGCTTTATATATAATTTGCAAGTCTAATGGAGCAAATAGCCTCATGAGTGAAGTTTTCCGAACTGCAAAACAAGTTATATATGAGAAAGGGGGTGGGGGCGGGGAGAAAGGAACGGAAGAAGAGAAAGAGAGAAAAGACAGATTTAGACAGAAATAGTGGTGAGTCAAATTACTACAAGGCCAGTGGCTCATTTTATATGCTAAGTGATCGATGAACATTTCTAAAGGTAAGTAAACAAATAATATTTCCTGTAACATACATGATTTACAAGATTGCATGGATAAGCAGATTTATATATCTTACTTCTTTGCACTACTTATTAAGCAAAAGAGAGTCCTCTAACTAAGGCAATAGATTATGTATAGTTCAATTTTAAATAAATTTTTCTTACATAGTACTTTCTTTACATTATTCTGAGTTAATCAGAATATATTATCTAAAATTCACTTCCTTATTTTTAATGAAATATGTGATAACAATGTCAGCATTTTATTTTTTTATTTTTAAAATATATTTTATTGATTTTTCACAGAGAGGAAGGGAAAGGGAAACATCGATGAAAGAGAAACATCAATCAGCTGCCTCCTGCACGCCCCCTACTGGGGATGTGCCTGCAACTGAGGTACATGCCCTTGACTGGAATCGAACCTGGGACCCTTCAGTCCGCAGGCTGACGCTCTATCCACTGAGCCAAACCTGTTAGGGCCAATGTCAACATTTTAAGTCAAACAATAAATATACTTGTAATTTGCGATTTTTCAATTATCAGTTTAAAATGATCAAATTTTATAATACTTAATGTCCAAAAATGGTAAACATGTATTTCAGGGATTATGTCAATCATTTCAGTACATTCAGTATCTAAAAAAATGCCTAGTCTTTAGACACTCCATAAATATGGTTTGAATAAGAGTGAATTGATCAGTAAGTATGATTATATCATTGATATATGAACTTATTATATTTGGGCTAATATAAGTAGATTATCATTCATTTAAGGTTAGAGTTCTGATCCAATTATCTGAAGAAATAAACATTAAAAGACTAAAATATATTTTAATGAATGTTCACTGTAACTTAGATTGCAACAAATTTTAATAATATTGATCAGGGTCACAAACGTGGTGGTTAGTGACATCAAGGTCTAAGAGGTGAGAGAATCCTATGAAACACTTTTCTCAGGGATGGGTTGCGGGATGGGGAGATATACGCTGGGACAGTGAGGCCATTAACTTTGAATGATATCTAAGATATTAAATAGGATTGCTGATCTGTTTAGTTTTTATCATTCTTAATATCTTGCTATACAAAGGAGAACATTATAGGCGTGGATGAAAAAGAAATGAGAGATGCCTCCAACTGAGAGTGACAGTTGACAAGATTGCAGAAACTGGAGAGGGCAACAACTGTGTCAAAAAACATTATAATTGAGGGAAATCAGAGAGTAAGTTATATTCTTTAGGAAAATTTAATTATGCCAGGAAATATTAATGATCTCTAGCACAAAAATATAAAATAATTTCATAATATTTTCTTCAGTCATTAATAAAAAGTAAAATTTTGTTTAAGGTACTCTGGGTTATAAAGTAATTGAAAATTAAGAGAATGCATTAAAAGCGTTTATTTCTGAAAAATGTTGAAGACATACTTATGCAATGAGTTCATTCGAAAATGTGTTATTTCTAAATTACATGAAAATGTCCTTGAAAAACAAATATAAAAAACTACAATTCCCTTCTAAAACAATAATAAAATAATTTATAATATATACATAATATAAAATATATAAAACAAAGATAAAATATATTTACCTGTTTTTAATAAAATATAAATGTATAAATAATATAACCAGATAACAAGATAAAGAATAATTAAAAAGCAACTTTTTCTACCAAATACTTGCAATATTTGCTTCACTGCTATTTCTTAAATACTTAAAATATGTTCAAAGTTTTACCTTTCATCTCATTCCCATTTCTACCTCCTAAAATAACCTTTATATTACAGTTGATATACACCCATCCCATGCAAAGTTTACATTTTACATACGCATGTGCATACATACAACCATAATCATCATAGTAAATAAGGCTGACATTTATTGAGCATAAATCTGTTAAAAGCACTGTTTTAATACTTTGCAGGAATTAATTTATTTAAACTGTGTAACTCCTTATAAGGTAAATTCTATTATTATTTCTATTTTAAAGATGAAATTAAGGTACAGAGAGTATAAATAAACCTGTATCAGATGACAGGACATAGATTCAAGATTTGAACCCAGCCCTGGCTGATGGGCTCAGTGGTTAGAGCTTAGGCCCATGCACCGAAGGATTATGGGTTTAATTCAAATCAAGGGCACACACCTTGGTTTGCTCATCTGCAACCAATGTGTCTCTCACATGGATGCTTTCCTCTCTCTCTCTCTACCGCTCTCTTCCACTCTCTCTCTCTCTCTCTCTCTCTCTCTTTCTCTCTCTTTCCTCCCTCTCTCTCTCCCTTCCACTCTTTCTGAAAAAGCAATGAAGAGATATCTTCTGGGTTTAAATATACTTAAACCCAGACAGTCTGCTCTATAGCCTGTAATTTTAACCATTAATTACACTATTTTCTTAAAAAATAAAATGCTTATTTTTAGATAATATGGGTTTATATGAAACTATAAGAAACAATGCAGAAAGATCCTGTGTACCCTGTACGCAGTTTCCCCCAATGACAACATTTGTAAAACATTACTATTATGCATCAAACAGGATATTGAAATTAATGCAGTCAAAATACAGACTAATCCCATCACCACAAGGATCCCTTGTATAGCATAGTGTATCTATCACCCCCTACCCCTGTGCCATGGAAACCACTGGTCTCATGTCCATTTCTACAATCTTGTCATTTAATCAGAATGAATAATACAGTTTTTAATTTTGGGGGAACTGGCTTTTGTCAATCAGGATAATTCCCTGGACACTATCCAGTAGTTTGTGCATCAATATTTCATTATTTTCTATTCCTGAATAATATTCCCAGATATGGATGTACTACTGATTGTTTAGCCATTCACTCATTGAGGGACATCTACATTGTTTCTAGTTTTTGGTTATTACAGCCAAAGTTGCTATACACAGTCAATTAGTGCACAGGTTTTGTATAAACATAGGTTTTCATTTATCTGGGATATATTCTCGAGTGCAATTGCTGCCCTGACCGGTCTGGCTCAGTGGATAGAGCGTCGGCCTACGGACTGAAGGGAGCCGGGTTCGATTCCAGTCAAGGGTACGTGCCTTGGTTGCAGGCACATCCCCAGTAGGCGGTGTGCAGGAGGCAGCTGATCGATGTTTCTCTCTCATTGATGTTTCTAACTCTCTATCCCTCTCGCCCGTCTGTAAAAAATCAATAAAATATATTTTTTAAAAAGAGTGCAATTGCTGAATTGTACAGTAATTGTGTGCTTAGTTTTATAAGATGCTGTCAAAACATTTTCCAGAATGGCTGGACCATTTTACATCCTCACCAGCAATGGATGAGTGATCTACTAGTAGTTTCTCCACATCATGCCTAGCATTTGGCATTTTCATTATATTTTTGTTTTAGCCATTATGATAGATATGTAGCAATATCTCATTGTAGCTTTAATTTGCATTTGCCTAGTGGCTGATAAGGTTGAAGACCTTTTCATGTGATTACTTGCTATCCATATGTCCTCTTCAGTGAAATGGCATTTCACATCTTTTGCCCATTTTCTGCTTGGACCGATTGTTTTTACTGTTGATTTTTGCAAGTTTTTTACATATTCTAGATATAAGCTCTTTGTTGGATATCTTGTCTCTCCACACTCTTAACAGGATCCTTAACAGAGCAAATGTTTTTCATTTTAACGATACCTAGTTTATCAGTCTTCCCTTTTATGTATCATGGTTTTAGGCACTGGAAACAGCTTGGTGGGCCTGAAAGTTGGATGGAGTGAGGTCGCAGGGAATCACCAGGGTGAGGTGAACAGTGTGAGCCAGGATGATGGAGACTCCGATATGGGGCCAATCTGCAGGCTTTGTTGAGGGAGGGTTCAGAAAAAGAGCAATGGGCCCTGGCCAGTGTCGCTCAGTGGATAGAGTGTTGGCTCTTACACTGCAGGGTCGTGGAATCAACTCCTGGTCAATGTGCCTGGGTTGCAGGTTTGACCCTGCATGCGAGAGGCAACCAATCAATGTGTCTCTCTCACATCGATGTTTCTCTGTCTCTTTCCATCCCTTCACTCTTTCTAAAAATCAATAGGGAAAAAATATTCTCCAGTGAGGATTAACAACAACAACAAAAAGAAGAAGAAAAGGAACAATGACCTATGCTAACACTTTTGTTTGGCAGAAAGCTGCCCCCCTAGCTATCCCCCTCATGCCAGACAATTCAGTTCCTCCCCATATGTTCCTGGTGTCTTTCAAGCTGCTGGCCCAGTGCTGGAGCTCAGAGGGAATGAGTCTGAGTAAGTCCATGTGCAGGCCCTTTTAGAGGAATGCTGGGGACTCCAGCAGTCCTCTGTCTCGCTCAACTTCAATCCCTGCTGGTTTTTATAGCCAAAAGTTATGGGGACTTCTCTTCCTGGCATTGGAATCATGAGCTGGGGGAGGGGAGGCTGGGGAGGTGCTGGGACCCCTCACTCCTCACAGGGGACCTCTGCAACCAAGGCATCCCTCCCGATTTTTGTCCACCGCACATGGGTGTGGGGCCAGTCCATTCCTCATCACCAGCCCTCTAACCAGTTTCAATGTATCTTCTTCTTTAAATCCCTAGTGGTAGGACTTCCATTCAGCTAGATTTCAGGCAGCTCTGAATAATGGTTGTTCTGTACTTCACAGTTATAATTTTGATGTGGTTGTGGGAAGATGGGAGTACCTACACCTCCATCTTGACTAGAAGTCTGTATTAGGTTTTTATTAATGATTTATAAGAGTTATTTGCTTTGGTATCTCTAACACATATGTGATATGTTTTGCAGATAATATTTTTTTTGTATATGATATCATACTTTATAAATTCTGCTATAACTGGCTGTTTTGTTCAATGTATTTTTGAGATTCATCCATGTTGAAAGATGTGGCTTAATTCCACCTTCTGCATTTTATAAAAATAACATACTTTGTCTATTTATAACCTTGTTGATAAATATATACATTAAGGTTGTTTCCATTTTGTTCATTTTTGGAAACACTTTTCTGTATGTGTTTTTGGCATATATGTAAGAGTTTCTCTAGGAGTAAAATTATTAGCCTTTAGACTATTGGCAGAATACTAAGATGTACCCCCAAGATTGTCTTCTCCCAGTTACTCAATATAACATTAATCTAGGTAGTGTGATGAAGAGATTTTGCAGATATCAAATAGTTCCTAAATCATTTGACTAAATGTCCTCTTAAAAATAAGTAAATTGAGCATGTTAAAATGAATTGACTGTAGTCCCTGCAAATTCTGCCCTGGGGCGAGTAATTCTAAATTTTCTGCCTCCTCGTCTTTGTTATACCAGCCATTTCAATTGGTATATTAGACTCTAATCTCACTTTAATAGAATGGCATTTTTTTTATTATGACTGATACAAATTTTCTTGCTGTATTTATCTCTGTTTTTAAATTTTTCAGATAGTATTTCACTCTTGCTCTAGAGATGATGTGGATCTATGTATTTCCATTACTACAGAAAAAAATAATTTTCCATCTCCTTTATCTTTCTCTTGTACATAATGTGCCATCTATTTTTAAATCAAAAGCATGCAAACAAAAACAGCATATTTTTTAGAGCTACAGAAATAAAATAATTTTGGGAAGAATCCAACTAGATATCATTCCTATTGTTACTGAAATGACATACTGCCTAATGCCATGGGACATAATTTTCTTCACTGTATACACTTATGTGTAACCTTAAGAATATTGGAAACTGAGAGAATCTGACTCACCTTGCAGGGATGCATTATGTTTAAAGTACACCTGGTTATTTTTGAAGGAAAAAAAACCCCTGCAAAATCCTTCTATAAAGTAATTCGTCTTTGAAGTCTTCCTTCTCCTTTACCTCTTCTCTTTTTCACCTTTACCTTCCCTATCTTCTTACACGTCCCATCTCAATAATGCAAACACAAAGAAGAAAGGCACTTGTAGCCTTAGTATATGTATATATCTGCACTACAGCCTAGCAAAGAAGGCTCCTCTCAATATCCCTTGGTAATAGATCCTATTCACTGGGGAAAGATAGATAAATATGCCCAAGACCCAGTGAGCCAGATGGGAGGAAATGATTGAAACTCTTGCAACATCCTTTTGGAGGTCAAACATGGTTAGAAACTCCGTGATGTTTTGTGATGGTTCTAGATGGGATCTGCTGGCAGGAAAGGCCACATAGCACAAGGTCATATGTGCCATGCAAAAGGGGGTAAAGAAGTTGATCTAGGCCAGTGGTTGGCAAACACATTAGTCAATAGAGCCAAATATCAACAGGACAAAGATTGAAATTTCTTTTGAGAGCCAAATTTTTTTTAACTTAAACTATATAGGTAGGTACATTGTTATTAACTTAATTAGGGTACTCCTAAGGCTTAGGAAGAACCACACTCAAGGGGCCAAAGAGCCGCATGTGGCTCGCGAGCCGCAGTCTGCCGACCACTGGTCTAGGCTAATGTCTCCCAAACATTCCTCAGAGCAATTTAACTTGAGAAACAAAAATTAGGTTCCTGCAGACATGAACATCTGAGGACTTGCGTGTTTGATTTGATTTCAAGTTCAAGAAGCAAGTTGCACCTGCTACATAAACTTTAAACAAAGTAGTACATGTAAACTATGGATTCAGTGGCCTGTCCCAGATAGGACACCTCTTTAAAATTCTTCTGCAGGAAACATAGTAATATTGTAATAACTATGTATGGTTCCAGGTGGGACTGGCAATATCAGGGGAAGAATTTTGTGAAGTATATGATTGTCTAACAATTATGCTATGCACCTGAGCCTAATAGAAAATAATATTGAATATAAACTGTAATTTTAAAAAAGTTTTAAAAATTAAAATGTTCTCCTGCAATTATGGTTGTTTCAAAAAGTCCTCTTTAGCCTCAGGGTTATAAATCAAGGCCCTGCCGATTTCATACGAAATCAGAGTCTACCTACCAGCTGATCTGGCTAAAAAACTTGATTTTGGTGCAGGCAGCCAGAGGGGCTGAGGAGCTGTGTGCACA
>NW_006290147.1:65855-69822 GCF_000327345.1 Myotis davidii | reverse complement strand
TGTTTTTCAGAGAGAGTGGAAGGGGAGAGGGGAGAGAGAGAAAGAAACATCGATGTGAGACGATATGAGAGAGACACATGGATTGGTTGCCTCCCGCACACACCCGACTGGGCCTGGGGATTGAACCGGCAACCTAGGTAAGAGCCTTTGACCAGGAATTGACAGGCAGATGCTCTAACCACTGAGTAACACCCTCCAGGGCATACCTTCATTCTTTAGTCTTGCCCTTAGTACTTTAACCACAAGGTCCTTCTTTTCATTGCCTGAGAAACATTGTGGAGTAGGGAGAAGAGAAATAAACTGGTACACTAAGTCCATCTTAGCAGGGGAGTAGTGGCGCATTGTGGGCTCTGGAAGTATCAGACTAGGTCTTTATTCTCAGGCTTGTCTCAGGAGCAATGTGAACTCATGAAACCTGCAAAGCTATGTGAGCCTCATGTTCTTCATCTGAAATGGGTTTGGCGCATGTTTACCTTGCTCCCTGGCTCATGCTTACCTTGTCAACTTGGACTGCTGGAATGTAATTAATTTATGTAAGACACCTGGTCCAGTGACTGGTATGTACTGGGTCTTTGATAATTAGCGATTAGTAGTGTTAGAATTCTGACCTCAAACGGCACCAACCTCACATCTTGGAATTTTTAATTGTATTTTTATCCTGAAGATATCAGACGACATACAGCCCTGTAGGACCTCTATACCAACACAGCCAAAGTGTTTCTTATCAAGTAAATTAATTAACTTGCTAAGGAACATTTTAGAATAGTTTATAAGCAATTAATAAAAACTTTCCAGTGGATACATACAAGGCTCCTGTAAAATGAGTCAAGCACTAACTGGTTCGCTCTCATCAAAACGTCTATCCCTCACTTTCAGTTTGCCAATGTATACCCAAGATAACCTAACTTAAACACCCTATACACAGTGAGCTTCTTTTCCAGCCAGCAGGGTGGCTTTTGAGCATCACATGTTAAAAGCAGCATCACCATTACTTCTCAAAGGTTCTGTGGAGGAGATGTACATATAACACATAGTTTATGGACTTCCATCTACACTGGGACAAAAGAGCAAGGCACACCCCATTCCTGCAGCAGATGGAAATTTCTTGCTGGTTAATCTATGTCTTAAAGTGACTGCTAGAAGCAGTTTACCATTGCAGGCTTTAGTCTCTCAACTCAGGACTCACTTTCAGAGGGACTGGCCATTGTCTACCTATTCCACAGTCTCCTCATCTGACCCACCACCCAGCTGAACATAATTTATTTTATTTTAAACTTAATGTTATCATTTCATTTTTAAAATTAAATTCTTTTAAAATATATTTATTGATTTTTTACAGAGAGAAAGGGAGAAGGATAGAGAGTCAGAAACATTGATGAGAGAGAAACATCAATCAGCTGCCTCCTGCACAACCCCCACTGGGGATGTGCCTGCAACCAAGGCACATGCCCTTGACCGGAATTGAACCCGGGACCCCCAGTCCACAGGCTGATGCTCTATCCGCTGAGGCAAACCAGTTAGGGCTAAATTAAAATTTTTACATAAAAGTGACTCACACCAAAAGACTTACAGTTTCCCAAGGCCCCAAACCAGTTTGCCTCAGGACATTTACACATGACTGTTCACATCTAGATCCTCTCATGTCCTCTCTCCTTCTCTGGAATTGTCCTTATGTCTTAGGGTGTTTCTCACCATCTTCCTGACATGACAGCTGCTCCTATACTTTAACATAGTTTGAGCACAGTTGGTTTTGTTTACACTGACATACCCAGAAGTAGCAAGAAGCCTACCAAAGAGTAGATACTCAAGGAATGTGAGAAATAAATGACACCATGTGCAAGAGAACTAATTTATTATGATGAAATTAAGTCAACACTCTTGAATAATCTAAGCACATCCAAAAATAGCTCTCTTCATATTACAGAACAACAGACTAAAAGTGGTAGGAGAATGCAAAAACTTATCATCCTTTAATTTATTTCTGTACTTCTTTATCCCAACTATTTTAATGTGGAGTCCTTTCACATTTCCAAGAACATGCCCAGTCAATACACTACTGTCATCTTGTTTCAAATAACTAAACAGAAAATTTCCACATTTGTTCTTAAAATGGCACAACTGTTTTTTGCAATTTTAAAATATAAATTTATTAGGCTAATTATTAGATGCATGAACTACTGAGAAAATTCAAAATCGTAATATTCTTTCCCAAATGAGTAATTGATTTAATAATTTTTTCCATTTTGTTAAAATGTATTTTTAATTACAGCTGACATGATAAAATAGTACACCTCATACTCTTAAAACTTATAAACATCAATAAATGTGTGACTTAGATCAGTCATTAACTCAGATTCAGAAGTTAGTTAAACCTTCTATTAAAAGGAGCAACGTTTAGACAAATATGCAAATTATTATACAGAACAGGAAACAAACATGTCATAAACTCTGGTCTTTAAACTGACCCCAACCGTCCACTAATGAGAACATTAGCTATTCTCCTCAAACACCTGGTAAATAACCTTCCTCAGCATTTACTTGGGCAAGGAAAGGCTGTTGGCCATGGCCTTGGAGCGTGCACTGGCCATGGCAGCAATTTGAGCCCTGGCTTTAGATTTGGCTTGAGCTCTCTCTTTTTCATCTCTCAAAGCCTCTTCATAATAGGTTGGGAAGGCACTGGGGGAAGTATGATTAGCCTTGGCAACAAACTCCAGGACTTTCATCTTGCTGGTCTCAGCGTGGGCTCTTGGACCCCACAGGAACTCATAGTGTGGAGGATCACTGTCGGGCACCTGGCGGTACACCAGGTAATCATTTTTCACCAAATCTTCTGTGATGAGCTTCTTGGGATCCCCAAAGATGAAGTGATCCCTTCCATCATGTAGCCCCATCATATTCAGCACTTTCCAGACATCCTCTTCAGTGGCGCAATTACCTTTCATGAAGATCACGCCCAGGATTGTCATCAGCACACCTGTCTTGGGCACACCTCTGTGTTCTTGCGAATCACAGCTTAGTTCCAGTTTGTTGATGAGGACATAGGTATTTCTGTTGGGATCCATTTCCTTCATATCAAGGCCAAAGACCACCTCCAAGTACTCAGAAGCTTTCTTAAAGATCTCATGGAAGTTACGCTTATAAACCTGGATTACATTTCTTATCATCTCTACCTTGGTAATAGGCTCCTTCCTTTGATACTTGTACAGCAGGTAATGCACCAACATAATCACCTTTTCATCCAGAGGGCCTCTGTGCCAGTACTCAGCGATATCATCGGTATGTAAGGCATTTAGCATTTCCTCCAATTGATCGCTGACATCTTCAGTAAATCTTGTGCTTGAAACAGCCTCAGCACTAGCGGTGGTGGAGTAGACTTCCCCAAGCACTTGAGGACTGCTGGGTGTTCCACTGGCAGGTGAACTCTGAAGATCATCTTTGACATCAGGAGATGGGGAAGAAGAGGACTCTTCTTCCGCCTCTGATGCAGTGGCCTGAGCATCCACTGGATCCCAACTCTCTTCTCTGGCCTGGCGGCGTTTCTTACGGGCACGAAGCTTACTCTTCTGTCCTCGAGGCATGATGACTCTAGTCAGAGACAGCAAGCAGGAGTGTGGAAAAGGAGGCGACCTGGAGGAAAGAAGATGAAATGGTGTGATACCCTTAGCAGGGAGATACCTCCTGGGACTTTATTGACAGCTTTCTCTGCAGGTTAACTTGAGGGCACTGCTCTTGGAACCCAAGAGACTCCTCTTCTCTGAGCTGCCTTTCCCTGCAGGACTCTGTAAGGGTAACTGGAGTTTTCCTTAGGCTGCAACCTTCCAGCCCTACCTACGCCTTTATGGAGTTGATACAGGGTCTGACAAGTCCAGGCTATGTGTAGCCTCTCCTATTTTTGAGTAGCAGGTGTTTTTGTTTGTTTGTGTGTGTGTGTGTGTGTGTGTGTGTGTGTGTGTGTGTGTGTGTGTTT
>NW_006290147.1:57307-65728 GCF_000327345.1 Myotis davidii | reverse complement strand
GGGCGTGTTTTTTTTTTTGTGTGTGTGTGTGTGTGTGTGTGTGTGTGTGTGTGTGTGTGTGTGTGTTTTCAGTTCACAGTCAAGGCCATTACTTCCACTTCCAGGATCTGTAGTGCTCTCTCAATTGAACTGCTTTGATAATGACCCCTCATTCCAAAGCCCTTACCTCCCTGATACTGTGGATGAAGAACTGAGGAGGAACCTCATGTGAGCACAACTGTCTGGGGATACTCTGGGATGACAGCAATCACTGAGCTCTATGTGACCCTCTCTGTCCTCACTCAGAGTCCTCACCTTGGTTTTTTGCAGGGTCTTGGACGGCTCCCTTAGCTGATCTTAGACATATCTCCTTGGAGCAAGGCTACCATATTCCTGAATGTCCAGAGGAGGAGTTTAGGAAGGCCTCAGTTTTACCTATCTTCCCCAGGGACCCCACCAGGGATGATATCACATATAGGGCTATATGAAATACCATCTGTTCTTTGATGAATGGTCCCCTCAATCCTTAGGTTGCTTATGTGGCTCCTTCCCTTGATTGCCTGGTATCCTCCCTTCTTCAAGCTTGAAGCTTAGAACAATCAGACTAAGGCTCTAATGCACCTGATATTCTGGACTATGGGGGGAGGGAAAAGGTCAGAATGACATATCTCCCCAGGGCTGAACGCAGAGGAAGGTCCTGACACTATGTACCCCCCTCAGTCCTCACTTTAACATCTAGAAGGGCCTGAGTAACTTCTTTTTAATTGGATTCTTATCTCCCTGTGACTACTGAGGATAAAGTCAGGAGCATCTTACCCTGGCAGCCCTGCTGAGGGGACACTAGGGCTTATACCAGGGGTTCTTCTCTGTGGGGTTCTATTGCCCTAAAAGGTGAATTCACTTCGGTCCTTGCTCAAGGTTCTGAACTAAACTCAAAGTCACCCCTAAGACTCCTCCCTCTGCTAACCTGAATTGTCTAGCCTTAGACCAAGGCATGTATGCACCCATCTCCCCCACATATCCATCCCTACCAAAAGGTGAAGTGAGGAGTCATATGGGTCTTATTGCCATTGCAGAAACTTCCCGGAGCTGATATCAAGATCCTGATAGGTAAGAAACAGCAGTATGGGTCCCTGCTGCAGACATCATTCTAGGCTGCTCAGTAAGGCAAAAGCCAGTGGAACCTCAAGCTCTTGCAGCAGACACCTGTGGGACCAACTCCATGTGGGAAAGGAAAACAGCTCAGAACTGGGTCCATCAATGTATGAGACTCAAGGCATACCCAACCTCCCTGGTCAGGGCTAAGGAGTCCCTGACCACTGTTCTATGAGGAGATTCAACCTCTCAGACCTCAATCAGGTTGCCCAGGGCCAGAAAGGGGCAGTGACTCATATTCACCTGCACTAGAGAAGCTCCCAGGAGGCCCAGGATATACACACCAAGGGACAAGATTCAACAACAACAGAACAAAATCCAGCGAGCCCCACAAATAGCAGACTCAAAACACCAGTATAACAGCTGGCACTACGACATTGAGGTTGAACCTCAAAGCAGCAAGTTGGAGGGGAGATCCCTCCCACAAATGGGACACCAACAATCAAGTCCAATTACAATAGGAGAGCCCAAACAACGCACACAAAGGGCATTCCTAGAAGTGAACCAAGAGACTACACCACCAGACCCCTCAAGACACTTTCTACATAAGACCATCCCACAAAGACTGGGAGACATAGCCATTCTATATAATACATAGAAGCAAATACAAAGAGGCAGCTAAAATGGGGAGACAGAGAAACAAGCCCTAAATGAGAGGAGGGTAAAAGGAATCTCCAGAAAAAGAACTAAATGAGATGGAGGCAAGCAACCTATCAGATGTAGAGTTCAAATCAATGGTTATAAAGATGCTTAAGGAACTTGGGAAATAGAGGCCATGAACAAGAACCAGAGAGAAATGAAAAATGATATGTCTGACATTAAGAACACATAGGAAGGGATTAAAAGTAGATTGGATGAAGCAGAAGGTCGAATCAGTAATTTGAAAGACAAGGTAGAAATAAATACCCAATTAGATCAGAAAATAAATAAAAGAATTATATCAGGAAGATAGCTTAAGGGAGCTCTGGGACAATATGAAATGTAACAATGTCTGCATTACGGAATATCAGAAGGGGAAGAGGATGAGCAAGGAACAGAGAACCTGTTTAAAGAAAGAATACAGAGAACTTGTTTAAAGAAATAATGACAGAAAGCTTCCCCAACCTGGTGAAGGAAAACGTCACAAAAGTTCAGGAGACACAGAGAGTCCCAAGCAAGATGAACACAAAGAGATCCAAACCTAGACACATCATAATTAAAATGGAAAATGTTAAAGACAAAGAAAGAATCTTAAAGGTAATGGAGAGGGACAGAAAATTACCTACAAAGGAGTTCTTATTAGAATGTCAACTGACTTCTCAGTAGAAACAATTCAGGCCAGAAAGGAGTGGCATGAAGTACTCAAAGTAATAAAAAGCAAGGGCCTAAGTTCAAGACCACTGTATCCAGCCAGGCTATCATTTAAAATTGAAGGTAAAATAAAAACTTTCCAGACAAAGAAAAAAAGAAAGAAAAGGTTAAAGGAGAATATTACCATCAAACCAGCAAAGCAAGAAAAGTTAAAAGGACTGCTTTAAGAAGAAGAAAAGAAGAGAGAGAGAGAATCATAGGCATAAAGAAAATAAAAATGGCAATAAACACCTATCAATAATAACCTTATTAAATTAATTAAAAGACATAAGGTGATTGAATGGATAAGAAAACATGAGCCACATATATGCTGTCTGCAAGAGACAAACCTCAGAACAAAAGATACACACAGACAGAGAGTGAAGGGATGGAAAAATATATTCCATGCAAATGTTAAGGAGAAAAAAAGCTGGGGTAGCAATACTCATATTAGACAAAATAAACTTCAAAACAAAGGCCACAAGTGAAAAAAATTCCACTTTCATAATACTAAAGGAAATGATTCAACAAGAAAATATAACCCTTGTAAACATATATGCACCCAATATAGGAGCATCCAAGTACATAAAAAACTCTTGATGGTCTTCATGGAAAAGACTGGCAGCAATACAATCATAGTAAGTGGCTTTAACACCCCACTGACATCACTGGATAGATCTTCCAGACAAAAAATTAACAAGGAAACAGAGGCCTTAAATGACACACTAGATTAGATGGATCTAAACAATATTTACAGAACATTTCACCCCAAAGCAACAAAATATACATTCTTCTCCAGTGCACATGGAACATTCCCAAAGATAGGCCACATGTTAAGGCACAAAACAAGTCTATACAAATTCAAGATTTATATAATACCAAGCATCTTCTCAGATCAAAACTGCATGAAATTAGAAATCAACTACAATAAAAAACTCAAAAAACACTAAAATAAATGAAAGCTAAATAGCATGTTATTAAACAATTAATGGATTACCAATGAGAGCAAACAAGAAATTAAAAACTTCATGGAAACAAATGAAAATGAACACACAACCACCGAAACCTATGGGACATGGTAAAAGCAATCCTGAGAGGAAAATTCACAGCACTACAGACCTACCTTAAAAAGCAAGAAAAAGGACTAATAAACTATCTAACTCTACAATTAAATGACTTAGAAAGAGAACAGCAAGAAATGCCCAGAGGTAGTAGAAGGAAGGAAATAATAAAGATCAGAGCTGAAATAAATGACAGAGATAAAAAAAATAACAAAAAAAACAGTACAAAAGAACAATAAATCTAAGAGCTAGTTCTTTGAATAGATAAACAAGATTGATGAATCTCTAGCCAGACATCAAGAAACAAAGAGGAAGGACCCAAATAAATAAAATCAGAAATGAAAGAAGTGATATAACAATGGACACCACAGAAATACAAAGGATTGAAAGCAAATACTATGAAGAACTATATGCCAACAAACTGGAAAACCTGGATGAAATGGACAAATTCCTAGAAACATATAATCTTTCAAAACTCAATCAGGAAGAATCAAAGTAGGCCAATAACAACTGATGAAATTGAAGCAGTAATTAAAAAAACTTCCAGCAAACAAAGGTCCTGGACCAGATGGGTTTGTAGGTGAGTTTAACCAAATATTCAAAGAGGAACTAACACCTATCCTCCTCAAGCTATCTAAAAAGTTCAAGAGGAAGGAATACTTCCAAGCTCTTTTTACGAAGTCCAGCATTATCCCAATTCCAAGACCAGATAAAGATACTACAAAGAAAGAAAATTTCAGGCCCATATCCTTGATGAACACAGATGCTAAAATCCTCAACAAAATACTAGCTAATGAGATAAAGCAATATATTAAAAAGATCATACACCATGGTCAAGAGGGATTTATTCTGGGGATGCAAGGCTGCTACAATATTCACAAATCAATAAATGTGATACATCCATGAACAAATTAAAAGATAAAAACCACATTATCATATTTATAGATGCAAAAATAGCATTATAAAAAATATAGCACCCTTTTTTGGTTAAAAAAGTCTCAGTAAAGTGAGAATAGAGAGATCCTAACTCAACATAATAAACTTACAACCAACATAATACTCAATGGGCAAAAACTAAAAGCATTTCCCCTAAGAATAGGAAAAAGACAAGGATGTCCGCTTCCACCATACTTATTCAACATAATATTGGAAGTCCTAGCTACAGCAATCAGACAAGAAGAGATAAAAGGCATTCATATTGGAAAGGAGGAAGTAAAAGTCTCATTATTCTTAGTTGACATGATATTGAATATAGAAAACTGTAAAGACTCCACCAGGAAACTACAAGACTTAAGAAATGAATTATTTCAGGTAGCAGGACACAAAATTAACATCCAAAACCAATGGCATTTTTATACAGCAATAATGCAGTCTCAGAAAGAGAAAATAAAAAAGTAATCCCATTTACCACTGTAACAACAACAAAATATTCTTAGAAATAAACTTAACCAAGGAGGTAAAAGACCTGTACTTGGAAAACTATAGGACACTGAAAATAAAGTAGAAGAAGATATAAACAAATGAAAGCATATATCATGTTCATGGATTAGAAGAATCAACATCATTAAAATGCCCATACTACCCAAAGCAATCTACAAATTAAATGCAATCCCTATTAAAATACCAATGACATACTTTGCAGGACTAGAACAAATACTCAAAAATTTTATATAGAACCATAAAAGACCCCGAAAAGCTACAGCAATCTTAAGAAATACGAACTAAGTAGGAGGGATCACAATACCAGATATCAAACTATATTTTAAAGCCATTGTAATCAAAACAGCCTGGTACTGGCATAAGAACAGGGGGCCAGGATGAGGAGCAGCAGCGGAGCTATGCCCGGCCCTGGCTGGGGCTCCTCTCAGGCCGCCTGCCACTTTAGCACTGCTACATCTCTCGGGGGATGTCGGACTGCTGGGTTTCAGCCAGGCTGAGGGACCCCACCCAGCATGAATTTCATGCACTGGGCCTCTAGTGAAACTATAAAAATCTTAAGAGGAGAACACAGGCAGTAAAATTTTAGACATCTCACGTAGCAATATATTTACAGATACATCTAGAACAAAGAAAATTAAAGATAAAGAAATGGGACTACATCAAAATATAAAGCTTCTTCACAGCAAAGGAAACCACCATCAAAATGAAAAGGGAATCCACTGCATGGGAGAACATATTTGCCCATGATACATCTGATAAAGCCTTAATATCCAAAATCTATAAAGTACTCATATAACTTAACAAAAGGAAGACAAGCAATCCAATTAAAAAATGGGCAGAAGACCTGAATAGACATTTCTCCAAAGAGGACATACAAACTGACAAGAGGCACATGAAAATATGATCAGAGTTACTAATCATCAGAGAAATGCAAGTTAAAACCACAATGAGATATCACCTCACACCTGTCACAATGGCTATCATTAAAAAAAATCAACAAACAAATGCTGGGGAGGATGTGGAAAAAAAGGAACACTAATTCACTGCTAGTGGGAATGCAGACTGGTGAAACCACTATGGAAAACAGTATGGAGATTTCACAAAAAATTAAAAATGGAACCATCATTTGACCCAGCGATCCCCCCCCCCAAAATTAAAAAAGAATATATGCACCCCTATGTTCATAGAAGCCTTATTTACAATAGCTAAGATTTGGAAACAGCTCAAGTGCCCATCAGTAGGTGAATAGATAAAAAGTGGTGGGACATTTACACTATGAAATACTACACAGCTATAAAAAAAGACTCTCTTACCCTTTGGGTCTGCATGGATGGACCTGGAAAATATTATGCTAAGTGAAATAAGCAAAACTGAGAAAGACAAATATCACATGATCTCACTTATTTGTGTAATCTAATGAAGAAAATAAATTGACTAACAAAGTAAGACCCGAAGCAGGGAGACATGGAACAGACAGATATACCTCCATGTGGGGTTAGTGAGATGAGAAGAGATAAACCAAAGAATTTATATACTTATTAGAGGCCTAATGCACGAAAATTCATGCACTAGGTGGGGGGGTCCCCTCAGCCCGGCAAGCACCCTCTCACAGTCTGGGAGCCCTCAGGGGATGTCCGACTGATGGCTGAGACCTGCTCCCCATGGAGAGCAGGCCTAAGCCACAGTCTGGCCTCCCTCTGTGGGAGATGACCAGACAGGCCAATCAGGGGATGGTGCCAGCACCACCTCCATCACCCTGCTGCTGCCGATGGTTGCCAGGCTCCCTCCCCCATTGCTGTTCCCTCCCTCTACCCGCTGGCATGTTCATTGGCTGGCCTGATGCCACCTTTTCACCTCCCATCAACTGGTCGTTCTGCTGTTCAGTCAATTTGCATATTATGCTTTTATTATATAGGATAGGCATAGCCCATGGACATGGACAATAGGGTAGTGAAGATCTGGGGTGAGTGGATAGGGGCTGGTAGGAGGGGGGAAAAGGGGAGAAATGGGAGATAACTCTAATACTATCAGCAATAAAAAATGTATTTAAAAAAGAATTAGGGGATAGATGGAGATTCCAGCTACTGATGGTTTGGAAAGCTACCAGGTGAAATGAGAAAGCCAACAGGACAACTGAGCAATATTGTAAAGCAATCAAGGGTAGAAAGCATAATTGTGTCACAGAATCAACTCAGATTTATTCACTTGACAAACATTATTGATAAAAATTTCTATTACCACCCAGAATCCTGGACATAGTGTTGCCAGTGGAAACAGGGTCTGTTCATGGAGTGGCAAGAAAAACATTTCCAAGTACCCATGTATAGCAGGTTAAGGTGTAGTGGTAAAATTAAAAAATAAATAAAAAAGATGCTGACAGGAGGCTCAGGTAAAAATCCTCCTTGTCTCCTGGAGCAACCAGCTGGGGAAGTTGGGTGAACTTTCAGTCACCCCCACCTGGGCTCTCCCAGGGTTGCTAGCAGGAACCTGACTTTGGGGAGTCTAGTCTGCTGTGGGGAGGGGCGGAGCATGGCTCGAGGCAGAAACCGTCATTTCTTGGAGCCACCAGCCAGGGAAGTCAGGGGTGCCATTTAAGCCACTCCTGCCTCGAGTGTCTCAGTGCTGATGGCGGGGCCGGGCTCCTTGGAGCTTCCTCTGAAGTCGGGGAGAGGAGCTCTGGCTGCTATATTCCCATAGGGTCCTTCATGGACTCCCAAATGAAGCTGAGCTGTAAACCACTTTGCGGACCTCAGGCCGAACGCCTACCTCTCTGAGATTTCACCAAGAGAATTTTAAAGGCAGTGGATTGGGCCGTTCCTTCCTGGAAACCTATAGGGCTGATGGCCGAAAAGGACGGTGGGGCGTTGTGTGTCGTGAGATAGGAGGTTCCCTCAAACCTTATTCCGTACCCTTCCTTACCTTCCCGTGGCAGAGACTGGCCTCTCTCTGGTGACTGGATGCAGAGGTGTCCTTTCTTACGTGCGGTCTAACCTACTACAATCGCCAGAGATGTAAGTAACTGCGTCACAGGGCCGGCTCCTCCTGCCCCGGGCCACCCTGGAAGCGAATTGGTTGGTGCCCTCTGTCTGATAGTGAGGACGATACCCCTGAGTGGAGTTTCCCCGGTTTGATGGCAGGAGCTGGGCTCCGAGGGGCTTATTCTGCTGTGGGGGAGGGGCGGCGTATGGCCTGAAGCCGAAACCCTGACCAAATGTCCTCCTTACTTCTTGGAGCCACCAGCCAGGGAAGTCAGAAGGGTGTCACTTTCAGCCACCCCTGCCTGGAGTCTCTCAGGGCTGATGGCTGGCTCTGGGCTCCCCGGCGCTTCCCCTGCTGTCGGGGAGCAGAGCTCTGGCCGCCATATTCCCATAGAGTCCTTCACAGACTCTTAAATGGAGCCGAGCTGGAATCCTCTTTCCTGACCTGAGACCCAACACTTAATTCTAAGATCCCAGAA
>NW_006290147.1:49116-57254 GCF_000327345.1 Myotis davidii | reverse complement strand
GGATAGGAGGTTCCCTCAAACCTTATTCCGTACCCTTCCTTACCTTTCCGTGGCAGAGACTGGCCTCTCTCTGGTGACTGGATGCGGAGGCGTCCTTTCTTACGTGCGGTCTAACCTACTACAATCGCCAGAGATGTAAGTAACTGCGTCACACGACGGGCTCCTCCCGCCCCGGACCACCCTGGGAGCGTAATGCTCTGGGTGGTACCCCTGAGTGGAGTTTCCCCGGTTTGATGGCAGGAGCTGGGCTCCGAGGGGCTTATTCTGCTGTGGGGGAGGGGCGGCGTATGGCCTGAAGCCGAAACCCTGACCAAATGTCCTCCTCACCTCTTGGAGCCAGCCACCAGCCAGGGAAGTCAGGGGTGCCACTTTCAGCCACCCCTGCCTGGAGTCTCTCAGGGCTGATGGCAGGTGCCGGACTCCCTGGCGCCTCCCCTGTGTTGGGGGAGGGGAGCTCTGGCCACCATATTCCCATAGAATCCTTCACAGACTCCCAAATGGAGTTCGAATCTCTCCTCCTGACTTGATGCCGACCTCCTAGTCCAATGCTATTAATTATCAGAATTTCTAGAAAGAGAATTCTGAGGGCAATCGATCAGGCCACCGCTGCCTGCAACCTTCTCGGGCAGGGGGAAGGACAGGAGTGTGGGGTCTTATGCCTCTTGGAAGAGGGGATTCCCTCTAACTTTACTCTGTATCCTTACTTTACTTGTGGCAGAGATGGGAGGCCTGCCTTCTCACTGGTGGTCTCACCTACTGCAGATGCCAGAGATGGAAGTAAATGTGCCACAACTCAGCTCCTCCTGCCCTGAACCACCCTGGGTGCACAATGCTGTGGTGCTCTCTGTCTGATGGTGTGGGTGGTACTCAAATTTCTCCCTTCAGAGCCAGTTTGTCAGGTGTCTCTTGGTTCTTAAATGAAAGACTCCTTGGAAAATAGCACCTCCCTGTAAGCCAAGCATGTCAAACTCAAAGGCTAACACGGGCCAAATAAACAAGGTGTAAGTTTGTGTGGGCTGCAATAAAGCAAAAGCTTCAATTTTCATAGAAACGTAGGTTTATTTCTATAGAGACATTCTGAAAACAAAGGGCTGAGATAAATGAGTCATCATTAACATAAAAAAACAGAACATTTTAATAAAAATATTTTTTCTTCAACATTAATTTACAACACTGAATAACTGCACAAATAAGCATAACTCAAATAAATTTACTTTTTTGCTCTCCAAAACTGAAGTATTTCCTGTTGCGCACACAAAATAGGTCAGGCAAAGACTAATGGCATGGCAATTGGCTGCTAAAATATTCGCTGCTGGTATTAGTGAGAGAAATGGTGCACCTGCACATAAGGCACATAAGGGAAATGAATGAAACATGATTATAGTCATCCGTCATTAGCAAACGTTGTAGTTCTTTAGTAATAATTATGTATAACAGGATATTGTAAAAATTAAGTTATGAAATTTTTATTAAAACATCTCTTACATACGGTTGTATCGACTGGGCTGCAAAAATATTCGTTGTGGGACACAAGTGACCCGCGGGCCATGAGTTTGACATGCTTGCTGTAAGCTCTGAATAGTTTCTCAAATTCAACCCCTGCAGACAGTGCCTCTGCATCCCAGGCTTGGCATGAGGTCGAGGAGCTGCAGCACAATCTAAGCAGGCCAGGAGAAGTTCTGAACTGTCAGAGAAAATGAATCATGATGATGGGATCGCCTCACTATTTGGACTGACTTTTGACAACTTCTTGTTCGAAAAGATCTGTTTTGTACAGGGAAGAGGGTGATCTGCATAATTGTGAGAGCCACATCATTTGATCTTACCTAACATTGCACAGTGTAGTGAAATTCGTTTTTACTCTCTTTCATAACAAATATATGCGTATGCTAATAATTATTGCATTGTAAGGTAAGGCTCTTGATTTTAATATTGTTGTCTGTAAGTTTTCAGTCACTTATTCATTTGAATAATCCGTGGCCTTTTCTAAAATGATTATCGTGCTTATGACAAATAATTTATATCTTAAAAAATATTCCTAGCTTTTACTTATTTTTGTGTTCTTAATCTGTGGCTATGCCTTCTGGTCCAGTTTTCCACAGTAGAGTTGGTAGCAAACTGCAATGTCTGTATTTCTCATTTCTTTCATTAATGGGAATGCGACTAACATTTCACATTGAAGGTTGTTTGCTATGAATTTTAAGAAATACAAATTCCCCTCTAATGTTAGTTTGCTAAAAGGAATTATCATGCTTTTGTATTACATTTTTTTAAAGCCATGTTAATAGGTTTTTTTTTTTTCCTAATAGTATGTCTTCTTTACTTTTCTCGGATTCAGCCTCTTTTTTCCCATTTAATTCACTGCTGTATCGAACCCTCTAGGAATTTCTTTAAGATCTTTGTGTTTATGTGGGTGAGCTTGGATCAGAGTTCTGTTTTCAGGTTGTCCTCATCTGTGTTTCTTAAAGAGCTAGCCTGGGAAAATGAGTTGAAAACTTTCCCATTTTTGGGTGTGTATACATAATATGGTGGTTAATTTTGTTTGCTTATGATGTGATAGAACTGGGCCCAACTACTGTGTTTGAAAACATTTAAAAGTGGCTGGAGTTTTAAGGATAGTTTCAGTTTGTATTTCTCAATTACAATTTTGTATTTCTCTTTGGTAATTAATATTTTTCTAAATAGTGGTCTATTTTCACTTGGGGTTTCCTATTTAATGGCTACATATATATTCTATCTATTGTAGAAATTCTAAAACATATACAACAGTAGAGAGAATAGTATAGTAAAACCAATATACCTGACATCAGAATCAACAATCAATCATTAATTCATGGCCAATAGGGTTCCATTTATAAGCATACCTACCCTCATCTCTTGCCTCTGAAATGATAAGAAACAAATCCTAGATTATATTATCTTTTTAATGTTAAATATTCTAGTATCCGTTTCTAAAATAGAAGTAGTCTTTATGAAGCATAAATCAACACTACATATCCACCTTAATACATTAAAACCACCAGTTATTTTTCAGCTTTATCTGGCTGACACAGAGGGGGGTGCAGGGTGGAGGAGGTCAATGGGGGAAAAGGGGAACATCTGTAATACTTTGGGGTATAAGAGGTAACGTGGGGATAAGAACACATATGTAATAACTTAATAAAAAATTTAAAAAAGCTATAAAGAATATTAAAAAAAATAAGTTTCCCCCTTTACTTATGGTCAAATAGAGTCTATTCGTTTCACTTCTTTTTATGTCCATTAATTTATACATCATATCTCCCCCAAGATACAATCATTATCTCTTTTTCCTTGTCTTTTTTTGTTGTTAAAAACAAACAAACACATCTTATGTTCTGGCTAGTTTCATATGTCCTGGATGTTGCTGATCGCAACACTGTTGTCCTTCTCTGCCAGTAATTCTTTAAATCAGCAGAAGTTTGATCAGACTAAGGTTTAACTTTTTCCTCTCTCTTTTTTTGTTTGGAAAGACCATTCCATTGGTGATACTGTGAACTCCTATTAAGAGGAATCTAGTATCTGTCTCGTTTTCTGTTTAATGTTTGCAGTGTTTGAAGATTAGCATATTTATCCATGAATTAATTAAGGGTTACACAGCATTAATTTTCTATTATTTATTGTGACTTTATTAGATAAATTATATCTTCATGTAAAAACCACCGTTCAGAAATGATATTTATGGTGTTCTCTTATAATATTTATTTAAAACCTTCTGCACCTATATTTTGCACAAAATTGTTTAACCAATGTCACTTCTGTTTCTTTCTTTTGTAATTGATAATATCTATACAACTGTTGTATCAATCTTTTCAAAGAATAAGCTTTTGTTAGTTGGCTCCATTGTCTTCTAATTCATCCTTTCTGCTTTTAAAAAAATTATTTCCTATGTTCTGTTTCTTTGGGTTTAATATGGTATTCTTTCTCCAGTTCCTTGAAAATGTTGCCTATTTTATATATTTCTATGTTGTGTCCATTGGGATTTTAATTTTGATAACTCTATTTTTATTTCTAGATGTTGTTTAAGTTATTTTTCAAATTAACCTGTTTTTTCCTAATTTCTTGTTCTTACGGTCTCTATTCTTCCTTTTCTCTTTAATGGATTTTTAAAATTAAGATATAATTGATATATTATATTGGTTTCATGATGATTTGGTATTTTTATATTGTGAAATGATTACCACAGTTAAGTCTAGTTAATATCCGTCAACATACAGTTACAATTATTTTTTTCTGGTGATGAGAACTTCTAAGATCTACCTTATCAGCAACTTTGAATATACAATACAGTACTATTATTGTTTAGTTAACACAAGCTTTATTTATAAAAGACTCGTAAATTAGTTGTATCATACCATGCATTCATACAGAGTACAGTAACTCTATCTTTCAGGGCTAGAGAGAGAAGAGCTCACAAAATCAAAGGAAACTCCAATAATGACTGAAGAATCTCAGAAGGAAGGAAGGGGGGCTGGCAGAGATTAAACAAAGATCTTATATGCATATATGCATTACCTATGGACACAGACAATATGGTGAAGGCCTGGGGCACGGCAGGAACTGGGTGGATGTGGGCAATGGGGTAAAAATGAGGGACATCTTTAATACTCTCAATAATAAAGATTTTAAAAAGAAACATCAGGTATCAATGATAAAAACATTGATGATTCAGTAGTTCTAGGCAGACCAGGAGTGATTGGAAATTAGTTTAAAACAGGATGCAAATAGGTTCATGTCCTGAGTTCATCCATTCAGGGGCAAGCCAGCCCCTTTGAAAATGTAACCTCTGACCACCGAATTTCACCATCCTTGTTAGTCTTTTTTATCATGACTTTGAGGCCCTCCATATCTTGATTTTAAAAGGTTCAGTTTGCTGTGTGAAGTACAATTGGTGGGTGGAGGAAGAGCTAGATCTGACTTTCAAGACTTGTTGATTTGGTTCAAAGTAAGAATGGAGATCCAATGACATGACATTGACATGCCTCCTGCATATGTCCAAGGGTAGGCTGAATAATTTGGGCCTCAGTTTGCCAGTGTTCAGCTCCTTAAACACTTTCTGTACAGGATGGCTGGCACAGCTGTTTTTGGAGACTTGAATGTCAGGAGGGTAATGGCATTACCAAAAGTTTACTCACAGCCAATCCACTTGGAAATAATCACTTCACCAATGGCCATTTCTCACATGATAACTGGCACCCATTCATTCTTCTTCTTGTTGCCCTGTGGAAACTGGGGCTCATGGAATCGACACAAATGCTGATACTGTGGGTACTGCTTTGCTCTAATAAACTGTCATTTGCTTCTGACACAGGTATTATAACTTCTGTAAGCATCTGTGAACTCAGGAATAGCCAATCAGAAGACAGGCAGACAACAAGGTATGTGGGATGGGGCATGGACCTTCCATGCTCTCTGCAGAGGTGCCACAGTCCCAGCAACTCCACCTGTTCATCAACCACAAGCTCCTTTTTTTTTCTTTCAATTACAGTTTACATTCAATATTGTTCTGTATTAGTTTCATATGTACAGCATAGTAGTAAGACAGTCACATACTTTCCAGAGTGGTCTCCCCTGATATTTCAAGTACCCACCTGGCCCCATGTATAAGTATTACAATATCAGGTTTAGGTTTATGTCTTTCTCTAACTTATTTCACTTAGCATAATACCTTCTGGATCCATCCATACTGTCACAAAAGTTAAGAGTTCATTCTTTTTTATGGCCAAGCAATATTCCATTGTGTACAAGTACAACAACTTTTTAAGCCACTCCTCTATTGATGGACACTTGGGTCGCTTACATATATTGGCTATTGTAAACAATGCCACAATATACATGGGGGTGCATATATTATTTCAAATTAGTGTTTTGAGTTTCTTTGGATGTATACCCAGAAATGAAATTGCTGAGTCATAAGGCAATTTAATTTTTTTTTATTTTTTGAGGTACCTCCACATCGTCTTCCATAGTGGTTGCACCATATTGCATTCCCACCAACAGTGTACTAGAATTCCATTTTCTCCATATCCTCATTGACACTGTTTGTTTTTTGTTGATTTATTGATGATAGCCAATTTGACAGGTGTAAGGTGGCATCTTATTGTAGTTTTGAATTGCATTTCTCTGATCATTATTGATGTTGAAAAACTTTTCATATATTTATTGGCCATCTGTATGTTTTCTTTGGAGAAGTGTCTATTCAGGCCTTCTATGTCAGGGTCCAGCCCTATCAGGTCCAGGGGTTCCCAAAGGTGGGGATGGAGTCAGCGAAGAATGAAGGACATGGAGGCATTGTTCAGATGATCAGCATAGTTGGTTCTCTCTCCAGGTTCTCCAGCCAGGGGGACCATCTGTTGGGGTCCAGCCCCAGCAAATCCAGGGGTTCTCAAAGGTGTGGACGGAGTCGGCGAAGAATGAATGACACGGAGACAGCATTCAATTGATCATCATAGCCAGGTTCTAGCCAGGTTCTCTTTTTATTGTCGTTATATCTGTATTTATACCAGTTGATTTTAATCCTATCCATTTTTATTTTTTAAAGACAGCGCATGTAAATCAGCAGCCACCTCTCAGATTGGGTTGTTTAAGACTCTGAAGAAGACTTGTTTGTGACTTTGCCAACAGGTCAGTCCGAGGCTTAACCCTATATCGGCTCCCCACATTTCTACCCATGTCTTAGTTGGGTTGTTTCTTTTTCTAGTGTTGAGCTGTCTGAGTTCTTTATAGATTTTGGATATTGACCCCTTACTGGATATATCATTGGCAAATATGTTCTCCCAGTCAGTGGGTTGTCTTTTCATTTTGTTGATGTTTTTCCTTGGTGTGTAAATACTTTTTAATTTAATGTATTCTCAACGTTTAATTTTTTTCTTTTGTTTCCCTTACACAAGAAGATATGTCAGAAAAATATTGCTAAGAGAAATATTTGAGATTGTACTGCCTATATTTTCTTCTAGGAGTTTCATGGTTTCAGATATTGCATTTAAGTATTTAATCCATTTTGAGTTTATTCTTGTATATGGTGTAAGACAGTAGTCTAGTTTCATTTTTTTAATGCATGTATCTGTCCAGTTTCCCCAATGCCATTTATCAAAGAAACTGTCTTTACCCCACTGTATGTTCTTGATCCTTTTGTCATAGATTAATTGACCATATAGGACTGGGTTATTTCTGGGCTGCTTTTTCTTGTAACTGTGATGGTGAATGTCCAAAAGTCCCTTTTTTCATGTCTACTTATATCTGGGTTTTTAGGGTCCAATCCTAAACATGGCATCATGCAGATATTTATGAAGAACATTTAGTAGTATTTATAATCTGGTGAGCTAGAAAAGTTTCTTAAAGGATAAAAATGTACTCTAATTCTAGCTTCCAAGTTTCCCATAATGACATCAAGTGCAACTGCATAAAAATGATTGACTAGAACTGTACCTATTCTTTAGGCTAATCCTTCTTTGGTGATAAAAAAAACTTTGTGATGTTGTCCAGAACTCTAACCCCACCAGCACCATTATTCTGGTCAACATTGGAGCCAGTGAATTAATATAATGCTGATGAAATTCAGGGAGAAGATATTCTTGTTCTGGCAAGCATTATAATATAGATAGCTGTGACATGGAAATAGTAATATAGCTGCCACGTGCATATAGAGCTCAGTTATGGTATCTACAGCATCACATTGGGATGTAAAACTGCGTTTTCTCCCTCTTCCACAGAAGTGCATGTTTAAAAGTGGGCAGTACCTAAAATTGAAAAGAAAAAAGACACAAGGAAGGGGATAGGACAAGAGTTTGTGACAGAAAGTCATGCAAATTTTCAGTAAATACCTTTGTTTCCCTCATATTCTTGTATATGGATCTGATGCAAACACTGTGTGTAACTACTTTACATAATTAAATAAGGTAATCAATGCAAGTTATGAGTAAAATTATTTGTTTCCTACATTTTTTAATTGTTCATGCTGCTTAAACACAAAAGAAATTCAGATAAGTAATTAGCAATGGCAGTGATAGTGATGTGGCTTAAATATTCACATATATTCCTCAAATATATGTGAATAAAATACATACAAATTTATATATAACAAATATATAAATAATATTGAAATATATAAATTTGTTTCT